>NW_027114623.1:23026-27100 GCF_000696795.3 Halyomorpha halys
CAAGGATACTTTAACAACTGGTTTTATTATTACAATCATCTGATATATTTATAGGAATTGGTTTGTTGTCAAACTTAGAGGTAACTAATCCTACTAGTACAGAGTTCTTATTGTTATCATGAGAATATACACAGCTAACTCCCTCCCTCCAATTCCTTCGTATTGAAGAACTTAAAAAAAAAAAAAAAAATTAAAACTAAACATTTTATAAAGAGAGAAAGAATCTATATACACACTTGCTCTTAATCCTCTGAGCTATGCTTACATTAAAAAAAATTGTATATTTCCATAACACTGAAACCATGAACTAACAGATCACTACTACATTAAATATAATCTGAAATGATACAATCACTGAAACTGAAAAAAAAAAAAAATCACTCTCTTGATGGTCCAGGCTGAGCGCCGTCGTCCGGCTCGGCACTTTGTACTAGGGGGAGTATTCACAGTTCTTCAAGATGAACTGTGCGGGACCTAAACGGGTGATTTACGTCTCTTATCGTAAATAGATTATGTTCCCTAATGGTAATGATCCGATAGGGGCCCTCGTAACGCGCTGCCGTTTTATTGCGGGCGGTTCTCAATCGATTGTACCCAATGCCAGCGGACCCGTTTTATAGACTGTGGGCGGTCATTAGCTTTCATAACTCTGATTTATTTTTCGCGTATCAACCTTTCTCGTACCTTTGCCCATGTTTCTTGGCGCTGCTCCCTTTTTCGATAAAGTCTCGCTCTGAGGTCGTTGTTGTTGGTTGTAATTAGGTCTCCCCTATCGCGACGCCTTAGTCCGAACACTATCTCCACGAGATTTCGCCCTAACTTGAGCAACCGAAGATGTTCCCCTAGCGTGTTGTGCAATCGTTAAACCGCGCCCCTGCCCTTGATGTGATGAGGAGTGTTGAGTCGCCAGGTAATCCCCAACATTTTGCTCTCACTGCAAATTAGTGCATTGTCGAATTCCCTACCACAATCCGATGTGATTTCGTCCGGTACCACATAGGTTGCGCACCATTGGAGGATCCCCTCCCGTACCGCACCGGGGGCCTTCGCTTCGATAGGGGAGGCCATTGCAATTTTACTGAATGGGTCGACCGCTGTTAGCCACGACTGTTAGTCGTTAGAGTAAATGTCCACTTGGACCGATTGTTAGGGTTCGAGTGTGGTGAGTGTGGTTACCTGTTCGGCTACTGGGGGTTAGCGATCGTACTTGGCCTGTTGACATATGACGCACGCCACAATACAATCACCCACGGTGCGCCTCATTGATTTCCAGAAGTATAGCCGTTTCAGAGCGCGTAACGTTTCCTCTATACCCCTGTGATTCGTTTTGCCCGCGTGGTGGTCGGCAACGAGTTTACGTTGCGCCTCCGGATCGGCGATCGTTTCTACCTGTTGTAGACATATGATTAAAGGGTAACCCACGCCTACTCGCTCCTGTCTCCATAGACTTTTGAGTTTGTCCCCTATTACTTTATTTCCCATATACACGTGGCAACTGCGACCAGGTCTCGCTAATTCCGTAAATATACGCTCCAGTTCATTCTCATCTATTGTAGCGGGTGTGCGGATCAATATAGTCGATAGGCCCTCGTAAACACTCGCCCTTGTTTCCGTTCCGGCAGCCTGCTTGGAATTTATAACGATTTGAAACTTTTTATTGTTGATTATTTCATCAAGTTCCGCGGATCTGTCTGTTGGTGTTGCGTTCCCGTCTGATTCGCTTTGGACTCCAGGAATTTCCGGCCCGCTTTCCGCCCATTCCCGTAGATACCTTAGCGCAAACGGTTCGATAGGTGCTTCCTCGTCCTCGATTGCGTTCAGCACTAGGTCTCGCGATAACCAATCGGCCACTACATTGTCGACGCCCTTCTTGTGCACGATGTGGAAGTTATATGCCGCGAGCCTTTCCTTCCATCGCGATACTCGTACTGATGACTCTTTTAGTGATCCGAGGTGTAGAAGAGGTTTATGGTCAGTTACGAGTTCGAACTTTCTGCCGTAAACATATGGCCGAAAATACTCTACAGCCCATACCACTGCCAAAAGTTCGCGTTCAATTGCGCTGTATCTTCAGCCGTATTTAATTTTCGTCCAGCGTATGCAATAGGTTTTTCGCCCTCTTCGAAATACTGCGACAGAACGGCCCCAATAGCTAACTCGCTAGCGTCTGTGGTCACCTTGAATGATCTTTGGAAATCGGGGAAGGCCAGCAAGGGACGCGTTGTCTTCCGGCATTCCTCGATACTAGCGACCTGTTCAGGACCTAGTCAGAATCGTTTCCCTTTCTTTAAAATTTCGCTAAGTGAATGCGTAATTTCCGCAATCCCTGGTATGAACTTGCGGTAATAATTAATCATGCCCAGGAATCTCCTCACTCCGCGGGCATTTCTCGGCAACGGCGCATTCTGGATCGCTTTCACCCGTTCTTGATCCGGCTGTACCCCCCTTCGCGATACCACGTGTCCCAAGAACCGGATTTCACCAAGTCCGAACATAGATTTCTCACGCGACAGCTTGAGACCGAATTCTCAAACTCTATTAAAAACCCGTGTTAAATGTTCGGCATGCTCCCGCTCTTTCTTGCTGAACACAATCAGGTCGTCCATGTACACTTGCGAGAATTCCTCCCCTAGACCGCTCTGTAGCTCATCCATGAGACGTTGGAAAGTTAACGGAGCTCTCTTCAGCCCGAAAGGCATTCGCACGAACTCAAAATGCCCACGATCCCAGGAAAATGCCGTCTTCGGTATGTCTGATTCTGCCATCTTAGCCTGATGATAACCGCTTTTAAGATCGATGGTACTAAAAATAGTCGCCCCCGATAGTCGGTCCAGTATGTCCTCGGCTCGCGGCAGTGGGTACCGCTCATCCTTCGTTGCCTCAAGCAACTTGCGATAGTCCACCAAGACTCTGTATTGTTTTGCGGCTCCACTTCGTTCACCCTGTTTTTTCTCTACTACCCACAATGGGCTATTAAACGGGAAATTAATTTGACGTATTATGCCTTGTCGGAGAAGTTCGTCTAATTGTTCTCTAATAATAGTCGTCATGGCCTGGAGGTACCGCCTATCTTTTACATTGATTAGGTTTTCCGACTTTAAATGGATCCGGTGTTCGGTTTTCCCTGTGGTGGCCAAAAGTTCTCCCTCCCGATAGAATAGGTCATCGTTTTTAACGACCAAGCGCATCAACGCCCTGTCACACTCTACCGCTCTAATTTTCATATTCCCACTTTTCTTTTTAGCCGTTACTTCATACCTTTGTTTGCCGATTTTATATCGCCATCTCTTATTGTTAACGTTAAGTTTGAACCCCACTCGTTGGAGTACGTCACACCCTATGATCAGTTCGTACCCTGCCATTAACTCTTCGATAACATGGATAAGAACTTTTGTATCCGACCCTGCCAACTCTCCAAAGGTTTTCTCCCAATGTTTGGCATTTTCCGCTGACAGTAGACACCGAACATGCGCATTGTTTACGGCCCGCCCAGATGCCTAATTTCTCCGCTCCTCTTCGGCTAACCAATGAGTTGGTACTCTCTGTATCTATCAGGAATCTCACCCCTGATTTCTCCGAACTCGCCATGGGCAACCTTCTAACGCAACTACCCTGTACGCCAACACTCCAGGGCACCCCAAGAGTAGAGGAGGCATAGAGTGGATTCATGGCACGTTGAGTGACCATCTTCGATTATATCAGGTCGACTAGGGACTAGAACCAGAGATGGCTATGCATAAGGCCATGAGAATATGAGAATAATGTAGTTACGATATAGAGTATTCAAGAACCTAAAAAGAGGCTAACTGTCCATATTGAACAATTAAAACTTTCGGCAATGATAATATAGGGACTGTTCAGACTTGGGACTGGACTGTTCTCATATCACCTCCACTTGAAATGTTGTTATTTATTTAATTTTTTAATGTTGTGTTTTAGTTTATTTTTGAAGTTTGTTTTTTTTTGTTATTCATTTTATGGTACTAGAATTTGTTTTCTTTATTTTTAATTTTTATTTATGTATATAGTGTTTACTTTTGATCAACTTGTGAATTTTTGTATATTGGTATAGAA
>NW_027114624.1:0-601 GCF_000696795.3 Halyomorpha halys
GCTGGCAGACGTCTGTACGTCCAATTGTTTCTGAAATAATGTTTTTCAAAACTTAAACTTATTGTCCGAACAACTATAAATCAATTTATTTTAGCAAATATTAAAACTAGTATTCCTACGAAGGTAAAGGTCATAAACTGCTTTATAGCCCATAAAACTAGCTTTAATTTGAGTGCTAATAGACATCTATACGTCACATTGTTCCTGCGATATAGATTTCTCAAAATAAATTAACCACCTACTAATCTTTCAGTAAATTTTTAAGAAATGTTGCTTTTTAAAAAGCTATATCTCGAGAACTATTGGACGTAAATAAAATATTAGCTCTCTTAGGGCTAATATTTTAGTAAATTTACTCTTCTTTAAATAATGATCTTTTAGATTTTCTAATGTTGGTATTTTTCAAGATATAGAGCTCCGAATGAAAAATAAATGTTTTGAAGCAGCTGCCATTTTTTATTCCTCCATCTATACTTGCCATTAAAATTACCTACAACACTAAAAACTTAGCATATCGCTTATAATAGAGTAACTTTGGTACAAATCTTACGATCAGGATTAGTAAAACAGCTCTAGCAATTTTGATTTAATTCGGTGAATC
>NW_027114624.1:3996-5086 GCF_000696795.3 Halyomorpha halys
TTCGACTTTAAGAAACTTTTATGAAAAAATCGAAGAAAATCATAACAAGCCCGTAAACAACATCAAATGTTGAATTTGAAACAGAATCTCTTTTATTAATGACCCATTAATGACTAGGACGTTATTATAAGGGATTTTGATAAAAAAAAATCATATAGAATGCCAACAAACTTTGTTTACTAAGAAACTTTGAGTAATAGCAACAAATATCACTTGAGGGTCCATTTTGGTTCTTTTACGAAAACGCAACACTGGCCACTTACCATATCTAATGATATAATATGAAATCATTTAGAAATTTACATATTTATGTTAACAAAATTAACTATTAAAATATTTTAAAAAAAAATAGTAATTAAACTGAAATACTCGCTTTCGTTTAATTATTCAGGGTTTCTGTGACATCCAAACTCCATTTTTAGTTGATCAATGACATTTTCCCTTATTTGTTTCTAGGATAAATATATTCTAAGGAGACATCTACTAACTAAGCAAATATAGGCCAGTATGGGTTTTTGGGATCTCAAATTGATTTTAAAATTACTACCTCACCGTACCTCCTGGGGTGCCGATAGAACTAGCCTTCTTAAACTTTATCAGGTAAATAAAATAATAAATAACCAAAATTAAAAAAAATAAAATTAAACAAATATAAGCAAAATTAAATAACATATAAATGGTGTTGATGACCAATGAAGTTTGGCGCCACTAAACAAAAACAATGAATGGCTAGTCGTTTTACGTTTCCATATTTTGTTCTTCTTTTTTTTTTTTTTTTAAATTAGGGTAAGGACACTTTTCAAAACGATTAGACCTAATCATGCCAGTGAACCAAACTACAGCAGAAGTAAATTTATCTATAAATCGCAAGGATAGGATGAAAAATCATTATTGGCATAATAGACCAGACAATATTTTTATCGTTATTTTTTATGGATAATTTTTCTCCAAATTATACTTATCTTTATATACATTTTTGAGACTTTTAGCACCTTGATAAATATCGAAATCAACTAAGCATTCTACTTTATTATTCTAGCATCAGATCTTATATCTAAAATGGCTTATATTTTATCGAGTCATGACAATA
>NW_027114625.1:0-4386 GCF_000696795.3 Halyomorpha halys
ATCATTCATAGTCACAGCAGTAGATCAGTTTACCAAAAACAAACAAATAACTACATTTTACGAGAACAAGACCAACACATACATTCAAAGGAAAACATAATAAAGAACCGGTAATAAAATATGCATAAATACAGTATTATGGATAAAAAAAAAATGTTTTTCTTATAGCTGTCTAAATGTATCCAGGACCATGTTTCACAATAAAGTACAATCTAAGATCATCCCTTGTAGTTTGTACATGGTACAATTTCATTGACTCGTACAATGCTGACTTATACTATTCAACTCTAATATCGCTGATGGTCGTCATCAACATAAAACAAAATTATTAGAGCTTGTACTTTGTAATCTGTATACTTGTGTTTATTGACTAATTTTCATTATACAATAGAGCCTCAATATAGAATAAACTGTATGTAAAAAGTGTATAATCAACTCAACATGAATTATTTAACGTTTCCTGCTGAATCCTGGTCATTAACAAAAACAACATTAAAATTTGTTCTTCTTGTTAATCATTTATTTAATATTCATATTTTTAATTACATTTACTGACAACAAAGGAGTAGTATGTCACACCGTGCGAATACAATATTTTAATAACATAATATGAAAGTATCGTAACATAATGTAGCCAGAGGCCCAACATTCAACGTCCGACTATTCCGTGGAATCAGAAGCCTTAAAGGCCTGTTTGGTTAACCGGGATTGGTTTATGAAATGAATAATATTATTGATTATGGAAGTTATATTCAAAAACCTATCTTGGTAAAGTAAGCAGAAGTAATATTATTTTAAAGTATATAAAATACATGCAACTGATAATTCCACAGTAAATTTTTAAAGGAAGTATTTAGCAGTTAATTTTAAAATTAAGCTTGTAATGAAAAACCAAAATGAAATACTATTTTTTTTTTACTATTCCTAAACTAATCATGCTAATACAAAATTTCAGGTAATAAAAATCATATGGAAAGTACATTCGTCTCATAAGCTTGGTTATCACAAATATTCTTGAGCAAATAATATATCAATTATTTGTTGTTGGAAATTTTAAAAATGGCACTAGAGAGCTTATTAGGTGTTAAAAAAAACTTTATTCGTCCGGGATTAACTGAACTTGAGGAAGAAGATCCCTTTCATATAAAAAACTTCAATAACCCGATGCAACTATCCATTCCACCTATGGCAAATGTACATGGAATTAGTACAGTCGTTTTTAAATCACAGTTTATGTAATATATAATCATAAGTGTTTCTAGCCATTGTCAAGCAGAGTGAACTTCGATTGTGACGAATATGGAAGGAGTACAAAGCTCCATTTCGATCACGGCACAACAACTTTGGGCTTTATCTTCAAAAGCGGTGTTATACTAGCCGTTGATTCCAGAGCAACTGGAGGAAAATACATAGGTATGGTAGATGATAATATTTGTTTGACACTTTGATCACACATCTTTTACAATACAATGTTCTAGTCCGAAATGTACCATAAACACGAAATTAATGTCATAATAATGAGAGGTGAGCTCAACAACTAAGTAACTACAAATTTTGCAATGAAAAGTTTGATGTATTAGGTTTACAACATAGTAAATCTACGTTACTGTTTTACAAGATCCTCAGGTTTATAGTTTGAAACGATAACATGAACATTAACATACTTTACAGTTGAGGCGTCAACATACGCTTACAGTAATTTTCCACATTTTCTATGAAGCTTTGATCAAGCAAATAAATAAATAACATTTTTACTTACCATAAACCTTTGACTAAACACTAGCTTATGTGAACTTCAGATTTTTCTACAGTTCTGTGGTAGATATTCAAGCTTGAATTATGGAAACAAATAAAAAACTTTAAATTTTAACATGTCTTTAAAAATCAGGGATACATTTAATTTGTTCTGATGATCTACTATTTACCATGCAAATAGTTATTAAGTTGTTTGTAGTATTCCACTTGTAAAAGGCGGTGTAAAAACGGAATTTTTGTTTAAATTTGAGCATAAAAATTCAGGTAAATTTTTATCATATCAAATGTACAATGAATAAGTTTTAAAACCCTAAAATAATTCTTTTTGCTCTTTTTTAAGTCTAGTTTTTAAACTAGCGACAAAATAGCAAAAGTTTCCATTTCCTCTTCTGTACTATCGAAGAAATGTGACTATCATTTAAAAACGTTGGAGAAAAATTAAAAATCAATTGTATTCATCTCTAGATAAACAATTAATAGAAAAATGTCAAAAAAGGTCATGCAACCAATTCGATTCATTCTGTACCCCTTGGTATTCCATTAAATTGAAATAACAAAATGTAATGAAGATTTTTTTCTTCCAAGTATTCACTCTTCCAGTGAAAATGTATTAGATGGCCATAGAGTAATTATTTATTTTCGATTCTGGAGATGTAGCTTCGAGCCACATATATTCTATAGTTTGAGCAAGGGCGCCCTGTTTCTGGTCTTAAAACTAGGCTTTGGTTGACGATTACATACTTGCAAGATTTATGAGGTAAGATAATATAAATATTATAGAATGGATAGAACGATCTCGGATCAGTATAAGCAAAATTCTCTAGGTACTTACGTATCCTGTCGATCTTATGTTGTTGCTATAGCCTATCCTACTAACAGTACTATTTTAACTATATCCAACTGTCCACTTGCGATGGCTGATGCAAAAATCTTAGGAGTAGGAACGCTGTATTTTAAGGCTCTGACTATTAAGATATGTTTTATGATTTGTATTACATAATTTGTATGGTTATTTATAATCTGGATTGTTTAGGTTCACAATCTATGAAGAAAATTATAGAAATTAATAAATTTTTGGTCGGGACAATGGCTGGTGGTGCTGCAGATTGTGTTTATTGGGATAGGGTCTTATCTAAGCAATGCCAGCTTTTTGAACTCCGCAACAAGAATCCCATTTCAACGGCTGCTGCTTCTAAGTTGATGGCAAATATGGCCTTTTCTTACAAAGGGACAGGGCTGTCAATGGGAATGATGATTGCCGGTTGGGATAAAAATGTATGTATTCATATTTTCGTTAATTATTTTAACATGTTAGCTAATATTTGTGTTGCTTTTTGTATCAGGGGCCCAGTCTTTATTACGTTGACTCTGAAGGCCAAAGAACAAAAAGTACTGTTTTTAGTGTCGGTTCTGGATCCATATATGCTTTTGGTGTATTAGATTCTGGACACTCTTTTGAACTAGAAGATCAAGAAGCTTATGAATTGGCCAGAAGATCCATTTACTATGCAACATTTAGAGATTCTTTTTCAGGAGGCATTATCCGAGGTATGTTTTTTATAAAAACGACATTTTACCATTTATTAGAACCCAATGTTTTTCAGTGGATTTCAAAGAATGCATGTATAATTGTATAATTTTAAAACAATTATTCAAATTTAATTCGGCAAAAAAAAGTTATCATAAATGTTCATTTAATTTTAATATAATTTAACGTATTTACTTCTTTGTTTAGTGTATCATATAAAGCCTACTGGATGGGAAGTGATATCACAAGAAGATTGTTCAGAACTACATTATAAATATAAGAGCGAAGGAAACTGAAATGGATTTCAACTTATAGATAAAATTAAATATCTTCATTAACTAAATGTATTAATTTATGTTGGTAGTCTGTTGCACTATACGTCGCAAAAATAAGTTATAATTCAATATATTTATTTTGTCTAGCACATACCAAATTTGATTCAATAAAAAAAATAAAGAAAAAGTGCTAAATCCATTATTAAACATGAACAAATATAACTTTTTAGTATAGGCTTACAATAATTGAACTAGCTATATAACGGAGGACATAGTCAATGAGGTTTTTGGAAATTTAAATTTATAATATTACTGCTCCTTGTTATCAGAAAAGTATTCTCTCACCCTCCAATTATTTAAAAAACCTGAAAAGTTCGGAAATTTGACCTGGATTAGTTTAACGTTTTAAAAAATAGAGAACTTTTAGCTTCCTCATTATTTCTCTTTCCTTTTATAAATACCCTAATTTTATTTTATGAAAATTACATTTCCTAGAAGGTATCCCTTTTTTTTATCAATTACATCATTAAAAATAAAAGTAATAGCGAAATTAGTTCTTTACAAAGGAAATTAAAAGTAGTAGTGAAATTAACTAAAATGTATACTGTTTCTGCGCTAACCCCCTTTCCTACAATCATTTGATGAATCGGATGCGCCGTTTTCGAAATATATTTGTCAATGAAAATAGATAAATTTGCACACAAGTAAGGTGAAGCAGTAGATTCCTTGCTCCCCCCCCCAACTGTAATTCTTCATATATAGGCGAAACTAAAAACCACCTCAGATCACGTATCTCTCAACATAAATTATCTATAACTTCCCACAACT
>NW_027114626.1:0-1559 GCF_000696795.3 Halyomorpha halys
CAATCCATATGAAGTAGACCAAAAATGATTTGCTTCACCAAATATAATTTTTTAAATATATTTTGTATATTGATTTCTCCATGTTTCTAATGATAAAAATAGTCAGGAAAATTTTATTTATTTATTAGAAAGTATCTAAATGACAAATTTTTTTTCGGTTCATCAATTGTAAGCATTTTTAGTTTCTTCGATTGTTCAAAAACTGCTTGATTTATTAATATCAAACCTAACCTAATTGAAAGTTTAATAATTAAATTTAAAAAAAAAAAAAAGTACTGTTCTCAGTTATTAAATTTAATTTTTTTTCCATCTTCCTGTATTGTAAAAAATGACCTGAGTTTCAACTGTCAAATTAAAAACTAAAAAAATCGTTTTCAAACCATTTTTCTGTATATAGAAATAACATAATAAACTTTTCTCTTAATATGTGGATCACGAATAGCAGTTCAACAAGAATGAATATTAATTATAATCATTAAATGTATACTTCGGTGTGTTATGACGTTTACAATTTGAAATTTTTCAATACCAACGATGGGACAAATGTTCAAAATTAAAAAAAAAATTTAAATGGTCAAGCAAACAATTTTTTTTTACCACTTGTATGGTTTTATCTAATTGCGCATTGTAGCATACACGAGTATTAAATTAAACTAATTTATACTTTAATTTTGTTGAAAGGAGATCAATACGGTATTGGAAACCAAAAACTGCTTGAGCGATTTTTAATTGTGTTTTAAAATAGTTTTTTTTGCTATTGTAATGTATGTAACTTGCAATAAAATACAACATCTACGAGTAGATATAAAAAAATCAATATTTAAAATATAACAATTTTTAATTTATTGTAGAGGTAAAATGATTTGTATCCAAGTTAAGACTCAAAACACTTAAAACAAGAGTATAGGTAGAGGGAATAAAAAATGGCTGCTGTCTTAAAAACTTAAAAAAACATTAATTTTCCATTCGGAGCTCTATATCTTAAAAACTAACAACACTAGAAAATCTAAGAGAACATTATTTAAAGAAGAGTACATTTGCTGAAATATTATCCCTAAAAGAGCTATTTAGGTCCAATAGTTCTCGAAATATAGCTTTTTAAAAAGCAAAATTTCTTAAAAATCCTCTGAAAGATTAGTAGTTAGCTAATTTATTTTGAGAAATCTATATCTAGTATAGTACAGATGTCTATTAGCACTCAAATTAAAGCTAGTTTAATGGACTACAAATAAGTTTATGACCTTTACCTTCGTAGGAATAATAGTTTTCATAATATTTGCTAAAATAAATTGATTTGTAGTTGTTCGAACAATAAGTTTGATTTATGAAAAATTTCATTTCTAAAACCATTGGACGTACAGATATTTGCCAGCGCTCAAATTAAAGGAGTAGTAGTAGTTGTTATGATATTTGACAAAATAAACTCACAAAATGTTAATTTTTATTAATTATACGAACAACTAGTATAATATGTTGGATTTTTGAAAAAATATATCTCTAGATTCATAAGACCCACATGTGTCTGCCAACACTCAAAATACAGGAAATTTAACTTACTA
>NW_027114626.1:4369-5275 GCF_000696795.3 Halyomorpha halys
CTATAATAGTAATAATAATAAAAAAAAGGTTAGCGAACTCGAAGGTTCGATGCCGATACCACCAATCATTCTCTACATACATCTATCCAGGGATGCCCCTCCAAACCTAAATCTACTAATCAGTTTAAACGAAATCATCCCGTCTACGTTTCGGTTTGACTCTCGGACGATTACCCGGCGGTTTATAGTTTATTAACATTTTAGGGATCCTCTCCTTACTAAGCCCTACAACCTTACACGTCCATCATATATCCCCCAATGCTATAACATGAATTACATTTACCCGGTGTTGTTCCCTAAATTCAGCGTTGTTTGTTTGTTTTTGTTTAGTGGCGCCAAACTTCATTGGTCATCAACGGCATTTATATTTTATTTTATTTTGCTTATATTCGTTTAATTTGATTATTTTATTATTACTTTTTTCTTTTTTCTTCCGTTCAATGTTATATTTTTGTCAGTAAATTTTGTGATTTTAAAAACTGAAACACTAATTCCATTGTTTTATCATCGTTTCCAAGGGTTTTTGAAATATCTGGGTTCAATCCTAAGCTATTGAGGTATGGTGTGAAATATGGGCATTGTTGGAAAATATGGCTTATTGTCAGATTGTTATTGCAATACTGGCAGTTCGGAGGAGTTTCTTTTGAAATAAGATAGGAGTGGGTGAGCCTCGTGTGACCTATTCTCAGCCTAGTCAGTACAACTTCCTCTCTACGGCATTTGCGACTGGAGGTACCCCAGGGCTTGACATCCTTTTTAACAATTTGTAATTTACTAATTGGGCTTTCATTCCACAAAGATTGCCAATTATTTTTTACTTCCTTTCCAAGAGGCCTTCTCATCTCTGATGAAGTTAAAATTGCTTTAATTCAGCATTTTGTAGCTATTTAAATTCCTCAGTTAATT
>NW_027114627.1:0-14945 GCF_000696795.3 Halyomorpha halys
CATAAAATAAATAAATATGGTTTTGTTTATTTATGTTGTTCTTTGCTGACCGCACCCCCCCCCCCGACAAACTTCTCCAATCTTTAAAAATGTATAGATGGATTAAAAACAGATTAAAAAAATATGTTAGTCACTAAGTTAAAATATATACAAACATTTCAGACATAAATATGGTTAAAAAAACAAACAAACATAAAACTCGTTAAAACAGTATACATACATTAATAATTGTTTAATATAAATGAGTCACTGGATAATAAGTCAAGTTAAGAGAGAAAAAAATCCGATAAACAAACTTAATAAAAGAAGACATCCAAGTGATTACCTCTATTTATCTGACCACTGCTATGCATAATAAATGTCCGAAAAACGAAATAAAAAACGAAATCTCGAAAGAGGACCCAAAAGAAGAGGAGAGAAAAAAAAAAAACCTCAGAGCCACAAATCAATTACTCTCTCCCCAATCAACTATGGTACAACTGGCTATTTAATGTGTTCCAGTTACACATTCAATATCCCTACCAGTATACAGAATAATTAATCATATTTCAATTTAAAGCTACAAAAGAAGAAAAAAAAAATCCCCCATCATGCAATAATATCAAAACTAGCTAGCTACACATATACAAAAATTATAATAACAATACAGAGTGCTGACTCCTCCGGTAACAGACGACGTGATCCGCGAAGATAAGGTGACCTTGATTGTCCACCAGCTGGCTGCAGTGTATGGTGGGGGGTGACAGGTCTGCACCTTCCAAGTGATAACAGCAGCCGGCCCCGGCTTGGTGTCGCCGCTTCTCCTCTCACTAGACCTCCAAATATCGGCTCGATCCACTCGAAAATCGGCAGACAACTCCCTTGCACCAATATCCTCGATTGTGCCGATTTTCAATCGAATCGGAAACAATAGCCCGCCCACTCACAAGGACAGCGCGGACTTGATGTCAATGGCCTGTCAATGGCCAGAGCCGAACTCTGACTCGTTCAAAAAAGTTGTTTTGATTTGAAAACCATTACACCTAAATGGAGTTGGAGGATCAGAAATTCAACTTTTAAAGGTTTTAAATATAATGGTGGATTTGGATAATATTATGAGAAGTTATGAATTTATTTCGTAAATAAGGAACATCGGCAGAAAAACAGAAAATCCCCCAGAACTCAAGCCTATATTTATTATTTTTAATTTGTATGAAAATTCCTATTTAAGGGTTTCAAAAGACGCTAAGAATGATTATGAATTGAGTTTTCCTAAACAAAATTTTGTTGGTGTACTTTACTGGAAGCTGCTTTCTGTTTTGTAATTTTTATACACTGAAACTCCTTCAACAATCTTTTTTTCTTATTCTAACGAAAAAAACAAATTGATTGATATATAATAACCATTTAACAGATATAGAGTAAAAGTGGCAAACAATTATATAAAATATGTAAAACATTTTTCCTCCACTCCTAGGGCACATTGTGTTCAACCGATTCTAATCCCCTTCCATCGGATATAAGCGAAGATTGTCACTTAACTTGCCATGAAACTGCTCCATGCCTCATCTACGCTTTAGGTGTCCTGGTTTGTTAAGGTACCATGTCACATCTAGACCCTTCATTTCAGTTTGAATCAGGTAGGCTGAAATTTACAGAGAAAGAAGAAACAATACAAAATAAGGTCATACATAGGTACAGTGTTTTTTTTTTTTTAAATGAAAAGGTAATATTATATCCTAAACAACGTAATTGAAAACTACTTAAATGTTGGTTAGGATTATATTTCCACAATGATAAAATAAAGAAATATGAATCAGAAAAAGAAAAATTAATTCTTGTGTGAAACAATAAACAATGCGTGTTAGAAATTATGTTTGAGAAAGCGTCCGCCCACCCTAACTATTCCCTCTCGGCAAGAGGGGAAAACTAAGTAACACCTTGGTGTGAAAGGTATTACAAAACTAAAGAATAGTTGCGTAATATGAAGAATCGGCTTTTGAGGACTCACAACGATTCCTATCACTGATGTCAGAAACATTAGTTGCATCTAAATTTGTAGCTACATCTGGTTATAAAAGTCCCTCGAGCAGTATCTCGGAAGACGTTTGCTGAACGCAATACATATCTTTATCATCTTTATTGAAAGGAGCGCCATCTTTTCTGCTGAACAGTCGATGCTAATATCCTATGACGCAGAGCGTTTTTGAGGGAATAGGAATCTTCGGTAAAGATTAGGTTTGCGTTTTGGACGTGGATTGGTAAATCGAAATCTTGGATGAAATGGAAGCGGTTGCTGAAACACTGGATAATCTTGTACTGATATTTTTATTTGCTGTTTTGAAATCATTGAAGGGTCTGAAGGGCCGACGTAATGTCGTAGATTTACGCCGTGCGGTGCTGTGGCGAGTTGGATGAAGAGCAGTGTATGAAGAAGGTGGAAGCTTGTTGCCTCCAGAGATCGATAAACGTGAAGAAGAAGACTGAATTTTTACCATATTATCATGGGAATTCGATAGGGTGAAGATTGATTTAAAGAAAAGAGAGTAGGACGTAGGTTGAGCTAAATTATGAATAACGCTGGAAACAACTAATCCGAGGACTGTTGGCGTAAAGTCCTTCGACTTCAGTAGGATAAGGAGCTCCGGCAAGTATCCGCGGGTACAAGTCCCCACCGATTAATAGATCGACTGGGCCTGATTCCCTGAAACGTTGATCGGCTAAAGGATGGCGCATAATGAGGCTGACGACGGAAGAAGGAAGGTTGAGATTTGGTAATGACGACGTGATGGGGTCGACTACCACCGATGAGAGGCTATACTCTTCTTTACCAGCGAATAGGCGTATGGTACATAAAGTGGAGCCTTTGAGATGCGACCTCGGGACGGCTGACTCGCCAAGAGTTGTGATGCAATGATCGAAGTTTAAATCTTAGCGCCAATCTTGGTTGTTGATATTAGAGCCAGTCATACAATTATTAGAGCTGACCTTGCATCGAATTTAAAAATTGAAACGCCGAATAAAGAGTACTTACTCTCCACAGCTAATGGCGAGATTATGAAAGTTCCGGAGAAGTAGTAGTAGATATTGAAGTTAGAAGCTTCAAATTCATTCAGAAAACGTTTGTGGCGAATATTGTGGATCCTGTGATTCTAGGAATCGAATTTATGTGCGCCCACAACTGCACCTTAACCAACGAACTATTGGATTAGGATGACGATTGGAAATGAGGAGTTAGTTATGAAATTGAATGGAGAGGACGTGGGTGTTATAAGAAGAGCAGTATTGACTGAAGATCTATGACTTCCGGCAAGGAGCTAAACCACCAGTATGATAGGAATATTAGAGCCAGCTTTTGAGAATGATTACGGCATTTTGATGGGGCGGACACTTTTCTTGGCTACGACAAAGAAAATACCGGCTAGACTGTTGAATACAGCAGGGTTTGAAGGAAAATTAAAGAATCGTCTTTCCTAAAACTACCACGTCTGCATCTAGCCATTCTACTTTTACAAAGTTCGTTTCACCACTCTCTGCAGTAGCCACAGACAGACAACAACTGCCTCTTGAACTGTCCCTCCAGTGCTCAGAACCCATACCATCTGACCCACTTCTATGTTTTTCCTTGATTTCATATTCATCTTCGTTCGTTTTTATTCATTAACTTTTACCTCTCTTCCTTTTATTTATTCTTTTTCCCATCCAAAATTACCCACCTCATGCATCGTTAAAATAATTGACTAAAATACAATAAAATTCATATATGTTAAAATAAATAAATAAATTACTAAAATGTAATTAAAATTCATGGATATTAAAATAAATAATATTGCAGCATAAAAACCAAAAGACATGCATACATGCACCTACATTGCAATATCTCTATCCCTACTACTCCCTACAATAGAGTTTAAAATAATAAAAAGTTTATAAATAAATAAACAGGTTAAAATAAATAAGCTAAAAGTAACATCATGTCAAATTGTTAAAATAAAGAATGTGATATATATACACTTATGTAGATAATATTTAATAAAAAAATATATTAAAAAAAGAAAGAGAAAAAAAACTTATAAAAAAATCTCCAGATGAAAAAACAAAAGAAAAGAAACAGAGAAAAGAAGAAAAAAAAAACTTAACAAATGAAAAAACAAATCTCCAGATGAAAGAAAAAACAGAGAAAATAAAAGAAAAAAAACAAACAATATATACATACATTCGTGAATGCCTGACTCAACAATATCAGTTAAAAAAAAAAAAAAAAAAAGTCAATGAATTCGAACTCAGGACCCGCTGGAAAACCGCACTGTTGGTACACAGGGCCTTGACCATGAATAGTTCGATAAGACCCCCTAAGGGGAATTACCGGCTACATGAGTCAGCTGTGCTAAACAATCACCAATTTATTACTTATAATGTCTAACAATTTGGCTCTCACCTCACTATTTGTGAACTTAAAAATGTTCTGTTTATAAATACACTGTTCACAAAATTTAATAGCTGGCTTCAAAAGACTGCCGAGATGAGAAGGTAACAAAGGCAGAGCGATGCGAACACTGTTCTGCATTAGCGGCCATGACACCTGAGACTATTACTGTATCTTGTATACATGTTTATATGTTAATATGTAATGTATAATAATGTTATTTATAAAATAAAAAGGATTGAGCAAAAAGAGTCTACGGAACTATCTCGTAGAGTTGAAAGAGTGAGCCCTCAGTGATAACTGATCACATGAGGCCTTTAATTGCCACCGGGTCGATCCGTTGAATTAAGCCTGTTCCAGGTCTAGTCATAGCACTGGTGGCGTACACTCTACTTGAGATAGAGAAGTTCATTGCCAATCTTTTATCACAAGAGATGTTTTTTAATATGCCCACCCTTGATGATGGCCTATCTCCTTTCCCTTCCTCCAGCAATCTTAGACCGTCCGCTTCGTCTCGGCAACTAAGATTGTAACCTAAGGATTAGTGGTTACACTGGTTCGTCCGCTTCATATCGGCAACTAGAACTGTTACTCTACCTCAGACTCTCTCACCAAGACCTCCTCTAACTAGTTAGTGTCCAGGGCTCACCCCCTGGCACGGCACTTCCTTTCTTACCTATTACTGAATACGCCTTGTCGTGGGCCTTCTGTAAAGTGTATATCAGGCTGGAGAACCTCCTAAGACCAGACAACCCCGACATGATAATTTGTTCTCTGGGGTAACAAATAGATTTGATGCTTGTCTTGCTGACAGTAATTAGGTTTATCGTGATGGAAACGTCAGATCAGTGCCAGCTCTGATCATAATGTGCTATTTCATTAGTGTGGTGTAGAATGAAGGGTATTTCTATGCATGGTATCGATAAATGTTACAAATGCCGCTGGAGCAATTGGAGTGACTACAACAGGGAAGATTTTTAGATAAAGAATAGGATGAAGAAGAGAGTATCATGACATTGATTATATGATGTCCAAGAAGAACAATGTTCTATGAAACCTTCCTCCGACATTGTAAGTCGAAAAATAGAGCAGGCCTTAATCTCTATGAGAAAAAAAGCGAGCCCGCTAGAGATGGAATGTTTTAATTACTCTTTGTTATAATTACATGTCCAAACATAAGGTATTTCGATACAAGATGCGCCCTCAGATGCAATATTCTTAGAACTAATTCATGGGTGATACCGATCGAATCCTTGATTATTTATTATATACTTTGATTTTTGGTACTTTAACTTAGTTTGATATTGGAATATTCTTAACTTGTAATATTCATTAATAATCTTTCAACTCCCATATCCACTTAGGTGATGATGATGTGAAAGCATTTGTAAGATACACCAAGGTGAAAGCGCTGTGGAAAGTCAAAATACTGCCCCCTAGGGCCAGAACCCATTTAAGCGAAGCTATTAAAGAATATTATCCTCTGCATAGAGGAACTACTTAAAATGAACATCTTAAGATATATTTAAAAGTATTCAATTTTGGGAAAAAATGTGTTCCCTCTAAGGTATATTAATACTTTGGTTCTTTTTGGTTGTTGATTGTGAAAACAAGACTCCTCAGTTGATAATTTTGAGTTGGATTTGGACCCAATTTCTATGAATACTCCTCTTTTAATAAACTCATTCTTTGGAATTCACCTTTCTTTTTTCTAATAACAACATTTTCCTGCCCTATGAAAAAGCAACTTTTACTATTAATAGTGAATGGGAACTATGTTGACAGATTTTTATAGGGGTATTCATAATCTTTAGTTTAACATGTAAAAGAGTGTTAAATGGAGAAATATTTCCTTCTTTTACCATGTTAAAAAGATGTAACATATAACATGGTTGAGAGTCTGTTACTAGGCCTGATAAATAGAATGACGTCAAGCAACAGACCAGCTGAGCCCGTCACGGTTTTTCTTGTTGTCGTGTTAGGTTACCTGCTCGTAGTTTCTGTTTTGATAGTGTTAGTATTGTTTTGGATATTGTTATAACTAATAAAGCAATGGATGACAATAATAATAATGTAATTACAGTAGTCAATTAGCTCATCTTGATTCTCTTCCACACAAGTTATAAGATCAACAAAACACTCTGTAGCTAAACGTTTACACAATTTCCACTTTTCACCCGATTTAGGCATATTATACTAAATTACTTTAATGAAACTTAACATGAAGTTTTTGAAAGAAACGTTATAAAACAAATTGCTCAAAAATTCCGTTAGGATCTCTTATGGATTTAACATTTAACATGACTTTAAATAAGGCTGCTCACAATCCTAGACTTATAAAATTTAACATGATAAAACAGAGTAGCCTGCAAAACATTTTTAAATTTTGATGTGAGGTGAGAATTTATATTTGAGGATTGTCCTTGAGGATTGACGTTGAACTATTGATATAATAAAAAGTGTTGAGACTAAACAAGGATACAATTTGATTTATTTAATAATGGTAAAACATTTTACATTTAACACAGCATCATGAATACCCCTAATTAAGATTTTTTTTTTTTTAAGTTTCAAGAACGTGTAAACTCACTAAAATCAATACTCTAGGATAACAAAAAAATTGGATTATCATTAACTTTGTATTTAACTAATAGGTGAAATCTATCATTCAACCCTTAATAGGATTGTAAGGATTTATTTGTATTTTGAGGTTAATGGTATTTTAATGTTATGAACTTAAATACCACTCCAGTAATTGATTATTTAATGTAAAACTAATTTTGAGTTTATATGGTATATGTATTTAACTGCTGTTCTAAAGCTGGTGATTTTTAAAAAATAGGATAGTTTATTTACTAAAAAAAAATCAACAATGAATTGAGGGTATTCCTTTATCAATGATTTTGACTTCAATGCATTGGTGTTACTCCTAATATGAAAGGTGTATTTCTGTAGTTTTTTTTTTTACCTTGTTATAAAAGGATTTCTAGATTTTTGTGGATTGATAAAGATTATCTATCATTAAAATAAAGATTATAAATCATCTATTCTCATGAGGCATTTTAGTGGTTTATAATGTTACAATAAGTTTTTTTTATTGAGATGAATGTTTAAAATTAAATAAAACATCTTTTAAAATTTTTTGAGGTTTATTTACTTCCATCATTTTGAATAAATAAATAATAATTTATTGAAAATGATGGAAGTAAATAAACCTCAACAAATTTTAAAAGAATTGACTCACCAGACTTCCTAGAGAGATAATCCAGATTAAATAAAACATCATTTCAAATGTTTTGGGTATATCATTACTGTTAATTTTTGGTGATCTTATAATTAATTGTAAAAGACTTTTTTTTTATTGTTTTATTCGCATCCTTGTTGGTCCTTTGAATCTTGAAGAATTAATTTCACCATCTTAGAGTTTACTTGACTTAAAAGCTCTTGTTCCTTAACTAGATTTATTGTAGAACAAAACAGGAGACATCAGCAAGGAGTTTACAATTATCAGAATATTATCATCATTGTACTTGGATTTTTTATGTACCAGTGTTTTTAGTCCACGATGCTGGGAGCTAAATTATTCTTGCAACAATCTTGGAATTTAAAAGGTTTGTTTTCTCATCCATTCCTGACCATTCTCCGAGGCATCTGAAAAGAAAATGGCTACGAGACCTTCTAATGTAAAAACGTCATTAGAATGTTACCTATGGGTAGTTTCTTTACACACTTGTATCAATCCATCATAACTGAGATCAAATTTACTGAATGTATTATTATGTACAGTTTTAAATTTGAATGAAGATATTTAAAAAAAAAAAAGAGTTATACACTTTGAAATTTTTCAGTTTATTCCCTAAAATTAAAACTTTGGCTGATATAAATGGGATGGTCCCGTGATAATTCTACAAAATTCGATATAGTTTTTACTCTTGATACTCTTTTTTCGATGATCTTAACAAAATGCTTAAAGGGTTTACCGCTAAGTAAAACCAAATTGGGCTCAAAGAGTCGCCTTGGGAATTCCTCTATTAATTGGTATCTTCTCATTTTATAGCAGTGCTTTAGTACCAAGGATATTCAAAGAAACTTTACAAAACTTCAGAATGCTCTCTATTAAACTAACAATAGTTTTGTTTAAATTATAAATATTTAGACATTCCAAAAGCCAATCATGGGGAACAGAATCAAACACCTTCTAGTAGTCAATCCATGCTAAAGATTTATTCTGTTTTTTAGCTTTTTCTTGAGAAGCTATGAAACTGTCAATACAACAGGGGATTTGGTTAGTGCACCCTGAAATAAGGGAGGTAGCTTTAGGATATTAAAAGTGATGCAAGTATGCTATTTTTGCTACAGTGCACTTATGTCAATGTTCTATCTTAAAGCTATTTTGCCTACTTGAGTAGGAGTGACACAACTGAGCTCATGTCGTAAAGGCATTTTTGAGTTATGTCACTTTAGTAATACTTGCGAGATACATATTTTCCCTGAAAAAGTTTAGCATGCTTCTTCTGTACAGATTCTAAGGCTGAAGTTGTGAACAGAATCTAAAATCTTTAGTACTATCATGTTAAATAGTCAATCTTACTTCTTTAAACACTTGAGCCAATGGTTGAGCAGTGTGCCTTGAAATCAGTTGTGAACAGAGGGAATTTATACTTTACAGTGCATCTAGAGCCTAGTTTTAATCCTTTTGAAACACTTGAACTTACCAAGATATGTTGGAAATATTTTGGTTGGATGATTTTTTTTCTATTATTGCAAATTTTATTACAAATACCTTGCAGTTCTGTATTTCTTTCTTTTGATAGATTACCAAATTGGTAGCACATTGATACTAATCTGGAGTTTACAAGAACAAATTTTAGCTGTTCGCTACAAAATGGTTTGCTTCATGATCTGATTTTGCTTTATATTAAACTTCATCCTTGTGTTTCTGGAGTACAATTCTGGTTATGTGTGTAACTTGAAGAAGATACTTCCTTGAAGTATTTTATAACTATTTAAACTTTGTAAAAATTACATATTATATGTGAATAGAAAATTGTTAGGTCTGCTGTCAGTGAAACTTATTCATTAGTACCAACATTTCAGGCCTTTATGATAGCTAAGAACAAAAACCAAGATAATGACCATAATAATTAAAAGGAAGTACAAAATAACAAGAAAAAGAAGATAACAGATAATATAGGTATATAAGAAGAATTAAAGAAATGTATATTGTAGAATTATGAGTAGATAAAAATAGTTTGAGAATATAGTAACGTTAAAATCATCAAAGAATGAAGGAAGAAAAAGAAAAGAACATAGATATGGAAATCTAGTTAATAAGTCCATGTACAAAATGAAAATTATTTAGAATTGAAGTTATAAAAATTATTTAAAAAGAATTAGAAGAAAGCATATGTACCAATAATATCTGTTCTTTTTTCGTGTCATTTTTATTTCCTTTTAATCATTATGGTTGTTATTTATTTTTTTTTTTTTTTGTTCTTAGCCTTTAGATGAAGGCCTGAAATCCTCACCAAAACGTTGGAACTAATAAATAAGTTTTACTTATTTGTATTCTTCACTGACCTCTCCCCCAACCATCTTTTCCTCAAATATCCACAGTCAAAAATTAACTCATCATTACATATTATAAGATTTTACTGAATCTTTTACAACATTTGTGTTCCAAATTTTGATTTCATTAATTTTACATGTTTTCATGTTTTAAGCAATACTACCTGTACAAAAAAAAATTGTTCGAAATCTGGGTTTGTTTTATTTTTCCAAAAAGTAATTGCATGTAGTCAGCTTCCCTCTACTGCAGCATAGCTCTTGTTGGTATTTATTTTTCACATATCTTGGTAAATATCATTTGATATTTTATTATTAAACATAATTATGATAAGTCACTTTTCTAAATGTTTTAATCAGGCTTGAACTTTTTTTTTCAGTATTATTACATACATCAATACTTGAGAATTAAAAAAAAATTAATATAGCACATTCAATGTTTATTTCATAGAACGTTTTAAAAAATTAAAATTATATGATTTTTACAATAGTTCTTTGAAATTTTCATTATATTCCAATTACAGTGGAAAAAGAAAGATTGGATTTTTTAAATTGACAATTATACATTTTAATGAATGAGATACCTAACAAAGGAATGATGGCTCATGTAGAACAACTCAAGTTTCCTATGTCAGACAATCACTGAAATCTGGAGTTTTCTCATCTCTGCAAAGGCGAATGTTCTCTTTTTCTTGTATTTTTTTTTTTTTGCTTTTCAGATTTTTGTATCTTTCTGTAAAATATAAGCATTCTCAAAACGTCAATTGTACATAACCTTAAAGTATACAGTTGTGAAGATTTACATATGTAGAAGATATAAGTGTTTTATTAAGTTTATGGTGAGAACAGGAGTGAGTGATATTTTTATTATCTTTGTGCAGTGAGTGTGCTAATTGTAGGTTATGAAAAGTGTATCTTTCAGTTTTCTTTTATTTCCTGTACATAGGTTAGTTTTTTTTTATTTTTTGTTTTTATCTTTTTGGAGTTTAGGAGGCATGTGCATAAACTGGTGGGGAGGGGGGAGTTATGGTAGGACAAGGCCTCAATACAACCTTAATTCTAACTCACTATATAAATCAGCACTGATAATGCATATAGGAGCATTATAGAGAGAATAAAGGTAATATCATTGTAGTAAGCGTGCGTTATAATTCTGTTCCCTTTTTTCCTTTCAGTCCAAGTAAGATATATATGTATAAATTTTACCCCACCATCAAAAACCTGGGAATAACGTTTGATCAAACCCCCATTCACAAATCCCATCTAAGTATTCTTGAAGTTTCTCTGTGGCTGGTAATATATATAATAAGCCTATATGGAGATGTTGAATGGACTGGAATGTGAAATTGACTGTTATGTTTTTTAACAATGCGATTTAGAGGAGGACTTTGTTTTTCAAAGAGATCGTAAAAGAAATTAGGAGTTTTATCTTTAAAAAGTTGGTACAGGAAACTACCCAGCATGTATGGTGAGAACAGTAGTGAGTGATATTTTTATTTTCTTTGTGCAGTGAGTGTGCTAATTGTAGGTTATGAAAAGTGTATCTTTCAGTTTTCTTTTATTTCCTGTACATAGGTTAGTTTTTTTTTATTTTTTGTTTTTATCTTTTTGGAGTTTAGGAGGCATGTGCATAAACTGGTGGGGAGGGGGGAGTTATGGTAGGACAAGGCCTCAATACAACCTTAATTCTAACTCACTATATAAATCAGCACTGATAATGCATATAGGAGCATTATAGAGAGAATAAAGGTAATATCATTATAAGAGAGAGAGAGATGCATAACGGCGATGCTGCCTTGACGGCAGAAGAGGCTATAGGAGCCATAATGCTGAAATCTTTCCCAGAGGATGACCCAATCGGTGATATTGCAGGCCACACACAATGCAGAATTGAAATGGATGTACCTCCTCCAACTGAAGACGCTACCCCATGGGACGAACTGGATGTGGATATGGCTTTCGATATACTTTGCCTAGGAAAAGCGCCGGGACCAGACAGTAGGTGCTGAAATTTTGAAGAACGCCAGAAGAGCCCTAATCAGCCCTTTAACTACCTTCTACAACAAATGCTTGAAAGAAGGTGTTTTCCCTCGAATTTGAAAGGAGGCAGAAATGGTCGCGATTCTAAAGCCGGGGATAGCAGAAGTTACCGCAAAATCATATCGCCCAATATGCCTCTTAAAGCCTCATGCTACTGCACCTAAAGGAAGTGATAGGCCAACTCTCTTCAAATCAGTTTGGGGGACGAAGGGGATTATCAACCACAGATGCTATCAATAAACTCCTAACGGCGGCAAAACACTCCACCTCTAAATATTTTGTTGTCCTCTTTTATGATGTTGCTGGAGCCTTTGACAGTATGTGGTGGCCTGGAATAATTGGGGAACTTAAAAGGATGCACTGTCCAAGAAATATATACAATCTTATTAAATCCTTCTTGGAGAGGCGATCAATTTTCTACCAGTTACCAACAAGGAGTATCACGAGGCTGATCCACGAGAATTACCGTTTTAGGTCTCCCATTATGGAACGTCAATATGAATCAACTACTGGCGAATATACGGGCAGCAGGATACACACCAGCCGCATATGTCGATGATTTTGGCGTGGGGATTGAGGCAAGGTCACGAGTTAATCTGAAAACGAAAGCAGCTGAGGTTACTCTTATTGTTGAGCAATGGTGCAGTGAAAAGAAGGTCTCCCTAAACTACGAAAAGACTTGACTCTTGTTCTTGAAAGGGAAAATGAGAGGCTTCCTTCCCAGGGTTGTATTTTCTAGACGTTCTTTTAAAGGTGTAACTTTACCAACCACTTAAAGGAAGTAAAAAGTAAAACTGTCTTTCGCTACAGCTGCCTAAATAATACAGCAGGAACGACCTGGGGCCTGAAATATTATACAAAGCTTCCTTCTTGCCAATCGCCCTCTATGCTGTCCCTGCCTGGGGACAAAATCTCACGTACTCAGATCTTGAATTATTGGAACAGGGACAAAGGAGAGCTCTATTACTTGTGACTGGAGATTCTAGGACTGCGCCAACTTCAGCCTTGCAAATAATTACGGGTCAACTGCCAATAGACCTTCGAATCCAGATTACTATCGCCAAGTACAATATTAAGAAAGGCTTGCCGGCCCGTGTTGGGTCAAGTTGTTTCGTCAGCTCTAGCGGAAGATTCGAGGAAGTTTCTAGTAGAATCGACGACATTGTCTTATCAGAATGGCAGAGGAGGTGGGATAACTGTGCAACTGGAAGACTGACTCATGAGTTCCTCCCAGATGTCAGAAAAAGGGTCAAAAATGAATGGGTTGAGACAGACCACTGGACGGTGCAGCTTCTTACAAGGCATGGAAACATAAATTCAAAGTTACACTTCTTCAAAAAAAGGGATGATCCTAACTGTAACTGCGGAGCCGTGGAAGACGTTAAGCATATTATTTTTGACTGCCCTATGTACACTTGTGCCAGACTAGCTTTAGCAGGTGAGTTCTCCTTGCTTGATTGGCCGCCTAAGTCTCTAGAAGAACTCGTGCCGACTCTCGTTATGATTGTGGCATTCAAAAAGTTTGCAAAGAAGGTGTTCCAAATAAAAGCCTAATTACCAAATGATTAATATAATTAAATATATGTTTACAAATGTAACAATCATATGTATATAGAGTATGTAACAATAATATGACCTATGTAACACTAATATAATATGACCTATGTAACACTAATATAATATGACTAAATGTAAATATGACCTATGTAACAATAATATGACCTATATATGTAACAATTCTATGTATACATAGCAGACCCACTTGAATGTAGGTAGGAAGTTACTGGAGCCCTGTTTAGTGGGAACAGCTCTCCAGTTGCAGGCAACCCATTAGCTTTGTTGTTAAAATTAGTGCCCCATTGTTATAAAGATTAAACAATGCCTCACTTTGGTTCAGAGATATTTGGACCAACGTAAAGTGCAGGCCTGAACACTTGGGAACTTTACTTCCTATGTTAATTAATTACAATACAATAAATAAGATAGATACAAATACAATGACAATAAAAAAGATACAAATACAATAAAAATACAGAAATAGATTTTTAAAAAAACAGCACTCTGTGTAAAAAAAATTAGACAAAACAAAAAAAAAATACAATTTCTCATGAATCCCTGGTTTTTACACTCTCGTGTCCTTACTAAGTTCCAAAAAGGACAAAAAAAAAATAAGAACTTTACAATATTACCCTCCGGAAGGAAGGTTAGTACAATCCCGTACATGATAACGCTGTTCCAGGAAGCTTTAATTGTTCTAGGTGAACTGTTCTTCGCTTTTTCGGTTCTTTTAAGCTTTCTATGGTGACAATATTGTGTTCTCCTATCGTGACCACTCTGAATGAGCCTTGGTATCTCTGCAGCTCTTTGCCTCTATTAGTTCCCAATTTTAAGGTTGCCCATTAGATTGCGAACACTGAGATTGTGTCTAGTAACTCTTTTGCGTTTCTCCTTCACAATTTTGTTCCTGACTCTGACCCATATCTTCCTCCGTGCCATACAATTATCTGCAATATTACTCTCCTCAGTCGCTGTATCCTGGTAATTCCTCCGACGTCCCCGTAGTCCAAAAACAATCTCAAAAGGAGAAAACCCCCTGATCGAGTGTATGGAATGATTGTATGCTCCAATCGCTCGCTCCATCGCTTCGTCTGGCTCCAGCCCCTTTTCAAACTGATATACCCGCAGGTGGTCACTGAGGGTACTGTGGAGCCTTTCAATACCTCCTCGGCTCTTTGGATGACCTGGGGTGTTAAGGTGCCACACAACCTCCAAGAATTTAATCTCTCCCCCGATGCTTGCGTTGTCAAATTCTCTTCCGCTGTCTGAAGAGATTCTATCCGGTACGCCGTAAAACGTAAGGTGCGTAGGGCTCTTAACACCGCTTCTGCTGACCTCTCTTTCACTGGGTACGCCATAGCTAGTTTGCTAAATACGT
>NW_027114627.1:16069-16516 GCF_000696795.3 Halyomorpha halys
TCTCTCGGCATTCCTTCCTTCTTCCCCAGTTCTTTTGCCAACTGAATCTTTAGTACCGTGGATAGGAATTGCATTCAACCCTGTCCTTGGATCGTCTCAAACATCTCGCTGAATTTGTCTTGGATTCTGTTATAGCGTGCCTAGAGTTCTGCGGCATACTGACCATTAGACTGTCTCGTTTTTTTTTTTTCTCTGAACATCATGAATATATCCTCCTTTGGGGTCCACCGTCCTTCTCCGAATGCCTTCTTTAATCTTTCTTTGATGACCTTCCAGGGTGTCCCTTCATCTACCTGAATCTGATTAAGGATACTTCTTACTTCTACACCAGTTATCTTTTACTCAAGTGAAACTAAAAATAATAGGAGAGAGAGGAATGCGAAATGAAATGCTTGAAGTGCTCTCAATGACTGATCTATTTGCGGAGCCTGTCCGTCTATATATATA
>NW_027114627.1:16566-17989 GCF_000696795.3 Halyomorpha halys
ATCCCTGATTTTTACATTTTGAGTTCCAAAAATGAAAAACAAAAAAATAAGAACTTTACAACTTTACAATATTACCCTCCAGAAGGGAGGTGAGTACAATCCCGTACATCATGATAATGCAGGAAGCTTTAATTGTTCTAGGTGAACTGTTCTTTGCTTTTTCGGTTCTTTTAAGCTTTCTATGGTGACAACATTGTGCTCTCTTATCGTGACCACTCTGATGGGCCTTCGTATCTCTGCAGCTCTTTGCCTCTATTAGATCCTACTTTACGGAACACCGCAGTCCCAATTTTAAGGTTGCCCAATAGAAAGCGAACACTGAGATTATGTCTAGTAACTCTTCTGCGTTTCTCCCACACAATTTTGTCCCTGACTTTGTCCCATATCTTCCTCCGTGCCATACAAATTAATATTACTCTCCTCAGTCGCTATATCATAGTGATTCCTCCGACGTCCCCGCAGTCCAAAAATAATCTCAAAAGGAGAAAACCCCGTAACCGAGTATAAGGAATGATTGTAAGCTGCGATCGCTCGTTCCATCGCTTCGTCTGGCTCCAACCCCTTTTCTAACTGATATACCCGCAGGTGGTCACTGAGCTGGGGTGTTAAGGTGCCACACCACCTCCAAGATTTTCATCTCTTCCCTGATGCTTGCGTTGTCAAATTCTCTTCCCTTGGCTGACGAAATTCTATCCGGTACGCCATAAAACTGGAACCAGGTTCGTAGGGCTCTTAACACTGCTTCTGCTGACCTCTCTTTCACTGGGTACGCCATAGCTAGTTTCCTAAATACGTCTATCACTGTGACCCACTTGTACCCCTTCCAAGTAAACGAATCCGCTTGAAGATCACTATGTGGTGCTTCTGCATTGGGCGTCTCCTCCTGGATTGCTTGAGGTGGGTGTCTGTCATATTTCGCAGTCAGGCATACATCACAACTACCTATGGTTTCTTGAATTTTGCGCTTCATACCCCACTAGAAGTATCGACGGCGCAACGCCTGTAGTGTTTCGTTCAGGCCTCTATGATTGGTCTTCCCCTGGTGATTGCGAGGGTCACCTCCTTTTGACGTTCCGCATCACGGATAGTTTCTGCAATCATCGAACAGCGTATAAACAACCGGTCAACCCCAATATGTTCCGTCCACCAAAGACGCCGAATCTTGTCCCACAGCACTGCATTTCCTACGTGTAGATGATGGGTTTTTCCGGCCTTTGATGCATCCATTAGTGCCCTGCAGATTTGGTTCTCCCTGAGACTGGGCTGGGACCATATAGTAACAATATTTCTGCTGCCGTATTTGTCATCCTCCATCTTCAGTAGCCCCGAGGTTCTGGTTTTCCATATGATCTGCCGTCGTTTATCATTAATGATTTCATCAATTTCTTCCATCTCGGTTGGTCTTTCCTCAGTTGAGTCTTCA
>NW_027114627.1:19761-20015 GCF_000696795.3 Halyomorpha halys
CCCCACATTCAAAACATCTCGTGCGCGGGCAATGCGCCACTAGATGACCAACCCTTCCGCAACCATGACACTTGCGGTCCTCCCGCCGACCATTGAATCTGGGTTTCGCTGGGGTTGCTCTACTTTCCTGGTTACTATTTTTCTCTCTCCTACCATCTCTGTGATCTCTCCTTCTCCAAGGGTTAGGCATGTTTCTCGGCCTTTGATGTTCTATCCGGGTCCACCCCGGCTCTTCTACTTCCATTCGGGCCTCC
>NW_027114627.1:20065-29201 GCF_000696795.3 Halyomorpha halys
AGGGCTCTTAACACCGCTTCTGCTGACCTCTCTTTCACTGGGTACGCCATAGCTAGTTTGCTAAATACGTCTATCACTGTGACCCACTTGTACCCCTTCCAAGTAAACGAATCCGCTTGAAGATCACTAAGTGGCGCTTCTGCACTGGAGGTCTCCTCCTGGATCGCTTGAGGTGGGTGTCTGTTATATTTCGCAGTCAGCCATACATCACAAATACCGAAGGTTTCTTGAATTGTGCGCTTCATACTCCACCAGAAGTATCGACAGCGCAACGCCTGTAGTGTTTCGTTCAGCCCTCTATGATTGGTCTTCCCCTGGTGATATGCGAGGGTCACCTCCTTTTAACGTTCCGCATCACGGATAGTTTCTCCCATCATCGTACACCGTATAAACAACCGGTCAACCCCAATCTGTTCCGTCCGCCAAAGACGCCGAATTTTGTCCCACAGCACTGCATTTCCTACGTATAGATGATGGGATTTTCCGGCCTTCGATGCATCCATTAGTGCCCTGCAGATTTGGTTCTCCCTGAGACTGGGCTGGGACCATATAGTAACAATATTTCTGCTGCCGTATATTTCATGCTCCATCTTCAGTAGCCCCGAGGTTTTGGTTTTCCATATGATCTGCCGTCGTTTATCATTAATGATTTCATCAATTTCTTCCATCTCAGTTGGTCTTTCCTCAGTTGAGTCTTCAACTTCGGATGTCTCTCCTCTGTTTTCTGATTCTTCTGTGCCTGATTGATGTTCTTCTTCTGGGGTCCACTCTCTCAAGAACTGTCTAGCATGTCCAGATGGTTCTCCCTGATTATCATCGATCGCATTGACCATTATTGCCCTTGAGAGCCAGTCCGCAACAACATTGTCTTTACCAGGCTTGTATATGATGTCTATATTATACTGGTTGAGGATCTCCTTCCATCTGGTGATGCGCGCGGATGACTCTTTCAATTTTCCTACCCACTGCAACGGTCTATGATCAGTGTGGACCCTAAAGCGCCTTCCAAATACATAGGGCCGGAAATGCTCCACAGCCCACACGATTCCCAGAAGTTCCCGTTCTAAGGCACTGTATCTGGCTTCCGCTTCAGTGAGGCGCCGACTGGCATAGGCTATAGGACGCTCTCCCTCTTCTGTTTCCTGTGCCAACACCGCTCCTAGAGCATACTCACTTGCATCTGTTGTGAGCGTAAACTGTTTCTCAAAGTCGGGGAATGCGAGAACTGGTTCCCTTTGAAGCTGCTCAATGCATTTCCGGATGTTATGTGTTATGCTTGGTGTCACTACTATCTTGCTTCCTTTCTTTAACAAATTATTAAGGGGCAAAAGGTACTCTGCCATATCCGGAACAAACCTTCGGTAGTAGTTTAATGGTCCTAGTAATCGCCGAATCCCCTTCACATCTGTTGGTACATCCATCCTTGCAGTGCCAACACCTTCTCGACGTCCGGTCACACACCTTGTCGGGAGATGGTATGCCCCAAAACATTTATCTGCTCTTGCCCTAGTGCTGACTTTTCTCGGGAAAGCTTGAGGCCGAACTCCCTCATTCTCTGAAACATGCTCTTCAAGTGTTTCACATGGTCACTCTCTGATTTGCTCAACACTAGTAGGTCGTCCATGTACACCTGATAAACTGCTTCGTCCAATCCTCGCAATGATGAATTCGTAGTGGCCTCTTTCAAAAGTAAATGCAGTTTTGTGCTGATCCCTGGGATGCATTTTAATTTGGTGGTATCCCGCCTTTAGATCCAATGTGCTAAAAAAATTCGTACCGCCTAATCTATCGAAAATATATTCAAATCTCGGGATAGGGTATTTTTCATCGACCGTTCTCATTGAGTTTACGATAATCGATTACTACCCTGTACTTTTCCCCATTTTCGCCCGTGGTACTCTTCTTGCGTACTGCCCACAATGGACTGTTACAGGGCGAAGTGCTGTCCACAATTATCCCTTGCTTCCGTAAAATTCTATTTCTTTCCTAATGTGTTTTCGAAGTGCCTGGGGGTATCGCCTCTCCTTTTCGTTTTTCACCCTATCCTGCTTCAATGTGATTTCATGCACCGTTCTTACTGTAGCTCGTAGTACTTCCCCTTCTTTGTAAAAAATATAATCATATTTGTTTAATATTGCCTCTTTCCAATTCTCCCTCCGGCTAATCACTCCAACTCTCGCTTTCCCGTCACCCACGAGTTTCTGACAGCCGTACCTCTTCCCTCCAATTCTAATATCCCAATGACCCCCACCAATGATTATCTGGTAGTCTCGAGGCATTTTTCTCAGAACATGGACTGTTACCTTCTCTCCCTTAGCACCACAGTTACTCAATTCCATTTCTGTTTCCCCTTCAATGCTGCAGGGCCCACCCAGAGTGATCAACTCACAAATACATACTCTGACTTGTAGTTTCCTCTCTCAATCACTCAATCTGTCAAGGTCCTCTCGGCAGACGATTGTGTTTGAGCTCCCCGTGTCCACCAGACAGCTTACTCCTCTCTTCCCTTGTATAATAGGCAAACGTATTGTATTATAGGCAATAATTAAGGCCTGTAGGAGGGAAGACGGATCGCTACCGTCCAGCAAGGAAGAAATTCTCAATAGATAGTCGCGATATTTCACCACTCTCCTAAACGAAGGTCTCGAAGAGCCGGAGATATTCGAAGCTCATGACAAGCAGGACGATCTGCATCCCCCTGATCCACCAACATTTATGATGTTGTAGATGCCCTCAGTTACCTCAATAACAAAAAAGGCACCAGGAGAAGATGGAATACAGGCTGAGCTTCTCAGGTATGACAGCGAAGAACTTCATAAAGCTCTTATAAGATATTATCCAATCTATTTGGGTCGATGAATGAATCCCAAAGGAATTGAAGAAGGGCATAATAACTCCACTCCATAAGAAAGGGGATATTCTGGAGTGCATCAATTACCGCGGGATAACCCTTCTCCAATGTGCTTATATGGTTATTTTCCTGCGTTCTTTACATGAAGCTACGTCCATTGCTAAAAGAGAAATGGGAGATTTTTTTTTTCATCGTTTAGGTCTTTTATCTTTTTTTTTTTTAAGTTATATATTCAAACCGAAGTAAAAAATTGATTATAGGTTATTTCCTAGTACGCAATGTCCCTCATCGTTCGAAACAAATTCAGTCTTGTTCTAATCTGGATTAGACTACATGCCTGAGGAAACTGGAATAGTTTATAGTAACCTATAATATAAGTCATATATGTCTGGTTTAGGAAGCCAAAAAAATTCTTATGATATTAAATTTGATAAAAAAAGAAGCTAGATGAGAGAGATGAATAAAAAGGTCAAATTAAATTTGAAAAAAAAAATCACTAGATGTAGCACTTTATTTTTTTTTTGCGGAAAATGGGCGCCGCCATATGGCTCCGAAGCCCTGGGTCAGAAACGGCTTTTTATCTCTCTGCTATTCAAGAAAAAAAAAATAAGAATTTTGTACTACCTTAGACACAGAAAATTAATCAGGATCATATCTTTGATATTGCAACATATTAAAAAGAGTGTTAAAATAAAAATAGTACAAGGAAAAAGACTAAATAAGTCGTAGAGATAATTTTTACTCCAGATATAGAATTACCCTATCATTTACTATAAAGGCCAGTTTGATATAAAGAAATATTTTTAAATTCTGATTGCTCAAACCAATATAATCTAATTTAACATGGTTAGGCTTGGGCTGGAAGCAAATATTCCTATCATTTCTAAATTAAATGACAGATATTGTACAGCGATAAATAAGTATTGTAAATATATGAAAATATTAATTTAAGAGTGTATTTAGTTTTTATGATAAGCTAGCGAGGAACGAGCCCCAAGTTTAGTATCTCAGCGCTACCGTAAGTTAGTCTAAGGGTGTCAAACTCCCCTTAAAAGGAGAGACTTAGGGAAGTAATTAATGTACCCCCTGCACAAGTGCTCTTCATTTTTGCTTAAATTTAAATTTTCCTGGGGTGAGGGAATTTAAATGAGGGTGATGTATACCTCGAAGGTTATTATTTTTTTCTTTTTCAGTTATTGCTTGGGCAGTCTTTATTTTTTTTAATTCCTCGTTTTTGCCAATAATTGTTTCTATTCAAATTTTCAAATCTTCAACCGTAAAATTACCATAAAGCAATTATTTTAAATTATAATTCGTTTACAATCAAGGAACAGAGTTCTGGTACAATTTCCCAAAATAGTTGTGTTTAGCACATTTCAAAATAAATACTTTAGGAAATCTAGAGGCATTTTACAAATCTTAAGAAGTAATTTCTGAACTTGTAGAATTATTCGAATCTTATGGCCACCGACCTCTGTTGTTCCTATGTATTGTTAGTTTTGAAAAAAGGGAATACAATTTTGTAACTAAGATTATAACTTTGTTTTTGTAGTATTTTTTTCAAATGATTGTAAATTAATCGAGAAAAAAACAATTATCCGATGAAAAAGTGAAACCATCTTATTTGCTAATCAAGAACGTCTTAAGAAATATTGTATCTTGTTTTTAGGGAAGGAAAAAGTTAGTTCTCCTTTTATTTAACATTTTAATAATTTATTAAATTATTGGCAGTGCTCAATAGAAGGAAGAAAAAAATTATTGTTTACTTATTTGTATAATATATTGGGAACGTGCACACAACTGAACTGGTGGTTTCAATCGGGCGTGTATCCTGCTCAGTCTTGCAATAAATATACATGGGGACTTGTCAGCTGTGCTCGTTGGGGTGAGGGTTCCAGAGCGCCTGGTCAGAAGGTTTGCGGGTTCGATTCCCACCAAGACCAATCAGTATTTATTTCGTGGCGGCCCCCAGAAATAAATGTAATGATTCTGAAGCTCACTAATGGAGCTATACAGGTATTAGTGGGGACACTTATGCCAAAAAACAATGTCAAATAAATAAACGGAAAGGTCGTGGTATATCAAAAGGATTGAATTTGTTTAAATAGGAAAGATTGACATGAGTCAAAGTTAAGTATCCTCTTTTTTTGAAGTTATTGAGCCTGCTATTTAGCCACCAACAGCTCCTCTACATTCAGTTAAAAAGGTTTAAAAATACTTCGATACTAATTAATTTCAGCTGGGTATTAAGAGTTGGAATTAAGTATTGAGTCTCTAAAGCTAATTTTATCAAAGCCATGGGAATTTTTTTTTAAGTTGGCTGAGCTGAACTGAAGATAGGGTTGTATTTTAGAGATTCTATAATAATGAAGTTATTATTTTTTTTTTTCATTTAACTTTATTCATGACAGAACCATCGAATAGGTCTCAATCTTACAATAAGGTTTACTGAAACTGTTTCATAAAAGTTTTTTACAGATTAACAAATACGTTTCGTTATTGATTTTGAAGTAATATTATACCGGTCTGAAAAAAACTAGGCGCGTTGATTTTTTAAATTACTGAATGTATGTATAAATACAAAAAAAAAAAATTAAAACCAACAAAAATAAGTATGGATATTAAAGTTAAAGTAATATGAGTAAAAATATTTGAGAAAGGACCAAAATATACTCTCCTTATCTAGTATAGTTTGTTTTAAAATTATGTGGGCGATTCAGTTTCATCAAAGAAAATGTCTGTTTTCTAATTTTGTAGATCTCTATTATTTGATTCCCTAGTGAAACAGTTCTTAAACATATATTAAGCTAATTTGGGACTAGTTTAATATGAATCAATTTTTTTTAACACTTACTTTTTTTTTGCTTTGGTACTGATTGCATAATTGATGAAATAAACCTATTAAAAAAATATTTTGTCCTTTTCTACAGCATTCCTGATAAAGCTAAGGACGGTTCCCATTGCATCCGGATGCCATGGAAGAATTTTTTACGCAATAGAGTAGTGCTCCGACTGTTGTTCCACTCTCTCAGATTATCCCTACCCTTCAGAGTAAATTTAGAGACTTGTCCAATGCCAGCAGTTGACCGGGTAAGATGTATTTTTCCCCGCTTCGTCTATAAGTGCGCTCAGGGGGGAGTGGGAGTAACTGGTTAAGTCCCAAGGGACACTTATGGAAGTAGGGACTCCCAGAGGACAGGAGAAACCAAGAAATCGGTGTAATTTTGTGTTTACTGCCCGTGACAGATAGTTGTTGTTATTTGTTATTTTGTTGGACCTAAGTGTATGTGGACAGGAGAAATTTCGAACACCTCAAATTTTGCTCAAATATTTACGTTAAATGGGTGTTTTATAAAACTAGATATGGAATAAGCGGGAAAAGGTAGAAATACAGGATTTGAAAGGCACAGTGATAGCCAACAACTATTACGGGTGGCAAGGAACCCCCCCACAAATTGAATTTAAAAAACAAAATGGCCTCTGAAATAGTCAGATGGCTAACAGGAAGCGGCAGTGAGGACGATAGAGGCCCTGAGAGCAAAGAAGGAAAAATTAGCCTTAAGAGAAAAAGGGTTAAGAAGAGAGCGAGGGAGGAGAACCCCGCGGACACCGGAAGACCCCGAAGACGTCGCTACTACTATGCCACCGGATATTATCTATCGTGGATTGCCCTACTACCACGCCACAGCCGATGCCATTCTGGAGAGCCACTCATCGAGAGGCACGTTTTTCCGGATGTCTGAAGCGATTACAGGGTTTTCACCACTTCGACCACCGCGTGGTCGAGAATAGCGGCTAGAGGCGTAATCGCGACGGTGAAGACGTCACGAGATAAGAGATAACAGATAACTATATATATATATATATATATATATATATATTCACTTATGAGACCACCAATAGTAACTAAATCACATCAAATAATAAATTTGTTGATAATCAATTTATTTGTTATCAATAAAATTAACAGTTTGCCCCCTCAGGGATTTTACTTGGTTTATTAAAATATCTGTACTCACGAAAAGGCAGAAAGGTCTCACAAATCTCAACCCCACCCCCTTTCCATACTAATTTAATCAACAATTCAACATACAGTCGGGATACCTGGAGTAAGGTACGATAAGGTCCTAAAGTGTACATTCAGGAGCAATCCGTGTGAGCATCGAAATCAAGAACTTAAGAATATGACTATGACTATGAGACTTATGGAATGGTTAATGAGGCAAACTAATTAAAAAATATGCATAAATTGTGAGAAATGGCTCATTTTAATTATCGATTTGAAGAAGATGGTCGAGGGGTGCGGCCAGCAAAGAACAACATAAATAAACTAAAAATATATTTATTTATGCCTTTATTATTTGTTTATTTATGTTGTTCTTTGCTGACCACACCCCCCAACCATCTTCTCCAATTAGTAATCTACGGTCAACTATCTACACCTCATTTTAATTATCATTAATTACTACCCGATAATATTACTATGTGTAATTTTAGTAGTCTAAACGTAGGCTTGTAGAGACGTGTGGGGCTAGTTGTTGTCATTGATGCCACTCTAATCCTACATTCGTATATACTAGGCGCCACTAAAGGCAGTAAAAATATTAGTTGATACGCCCAATGATTCATAATTATATCACCGCTGACGAAAACATATCGTTCAACAGCTAGATTTCTGATTTAAATATCCACGGTATTATTATCATAAACTCAATTCACAAGGATTATGGCTAAAATGTTTATATACTACGCGGGTCAAAAAAAAATATACATATACTTGTTTGTTGTTGTTCCATACACTTGCGGATATTATTCTCCATGGCAGGGGTCACAATCATTCGGCTTCCTTTCTTTAAGATGTTATTAATGGGTACCAAAAATTCTGTAATTTCTGGCACAAATCTCCGATAATAGTTCAGGGTACCTAGCAACCTCCGAACTCCCTTAACATTCCTTGGCACTGCCATCTTTTTGATCGCCTCAACTTTCTGTGGATCAGGCTTGACTCCCTGTCCTGAAATCACGTGTCCTAATAAGTTAATTTGCTCCCGACCTAGCACCGACTTTTCCTGGGACAATTTCAACCCAAAATGTCGAATCCTCTGAAATAAATTCTCCAGATGGATTATATGCTCGTCTTCGGACTTGCTAAACACGATAAGGTCGTCCATGTAGACCTGATAAAAATTCGTCCATCAGGCGTAGGAACGTGATTGGTGCGTTTTTGATCCGAACGACGGTTACGGGTGAATTCATAATGACCCCTATCTTTATTTCACGTTCATAACCATGTCTCGCTTTAATGGGATTTCATGGACTGTCGTTATATTACCCGTCTTCCCCAACCTATTTCCCTGCTTGAAGAATATATCGGTGTATTCCTCCACTATTAACTCCCTCCAGTTATCCGTCTTGTTAACCGCCCCTACTCGTGGTATCCCTCCCCTCAAAAGTCGTTGACAACTGAATTTTTTCCGTCCCAACCGAATATCCCATCGGTTTCCCGCATTCCTTATTCGCGCCCCCACCTTCGTCTATCACCTGATATTGATGATAATCTGATACTCGCGTGGCATATTCCCCACTACGTGTGTCATTAATTTACCTTCGTTAACCCCCCATTCGCCCAGATCTATAATGACTTCCCCTTCTACGCTACAGATTCCCCCAGGATGATTAGCTTACAATGACATACCTGAACATTGGGCTGGGGTGTCCTCTCCCGTTTCTCAGCTTCTTCAACGCCTCTCGACACACGACGGTGTTGGAGCTCCCTGTATCGACCAAGCACCGTACTCCTCTCACTTCGTTAATAGGTTTCCTCTCGTTTCCCATGTTACTACTCACCATCGTGTGGCCGCCGCTCTGAATACATTCTCCTCAGATCTCTTAAGTGGATCCTTCATATATAAGTTAAGTATCGGCCAAAGCCAAACGTCAAAAAAGAGAAGAAGGAACAAGGCGCAACACGTGTGAATTACTGTAACATACTAACTTTATTGGGTTCGGTACATCTCTTTATATACATGCGATCAGCTGATCTCAGTCAGCTGACATCGAAGTAACAGCTGACTAAGGCTATAACTCCCCCCACCAGTTTACGAATAATCCTTGTAAACTTCAACTATACAATAAATTAATATAAAATGCAACAAAAATAACTATTTACAATAATAAGTTGAGATGAGGACACTCCGGATTACTCTTGCGCCGGTGTTGCGGTTAGTGGGACTTTAAGTTTAAGGTCCTGCGCTTTTTGGGTTCTCTAATGCTCTCAATAGTTAC
>NW_027114627.1:29631-30322 GCF_000696795.3 Halyomorpha halys
TTCCGCCTCCCCCTCTATCTCACAAGGGCCACCTAAGGTGATTAACCTACACTGACATACTTGAATCCGGTGTGCTCTCTCTCCACAACACACTTCTTCACAGCCTCTCGACTCATGATAGTACTGGAACTACCGGGGTCTACCAGACACCTCACTCCTGCATTCTCTATTATAGGCAAACCGCCGTGATCTCCTTTCATATGGTTCATCTCCAACGTGCGGCAGCCCCTCTGTGGTTACGCTTCTCAGAACTCTCCTCGTATTCTAGCTGATTTTCATTTTCGTCTCCAAGTCCTCCTCTTTGCAGGCTATCCTCTCGCTCATTGTCTCCTGCTTCAGTTTCTGTTCCTGAGTTCTCTAATGCTCTCAATAGTTACAACAATATGTTCTCTTATTATTATCACCCTGAATGGTCCCTCGTATCGCTGTATCTCCTTACCCCTGTTTGATCTCAAATTTCTATATACAATTGTCCCAATTTTTATCATTCCCTTCCTATCTGTGAGGTTTGAATTCTCCCGAGCTACTTTCCTGATTTTTTCCCTCTCCAATTGTTGCTTATCTCACCACCGTCCCCCGCCGTGCCCTTGTAGTCCCGCCGGATTACACAAAGCACGAAAAGGATCTCAAACGGCGAAAACCCCGTAACGGTGTGCACCGAATGATTGTATGCCGCAATTGCCTTTGGCAT
>NW_027114627.1:30902-31252 GCF_000696795.3 Halyomorpha halys
ATATAGGGACACTGTCGAGCTATATGTCCCTCTGTCCCACATTCAAAACATCGGGTGCGCGGACATTGTGCTACCAGATGTAAAGTTTTACCACACCCATGGCACTCCTCCCGCCGACCGTTGTTTCTGGGCTCAACTTGGCTCTTTCTATTTTCCGTGTTACCATTTCTCTCTCTTCTACCATCTCTTTGATCTCTTCTTCTCCAAGGGTTTGGCATGTTTCTTGGCCAATCATATTCTATCCGAGTCCACCCTGGCTCCTCTACTTCCATTTGGGCCTCTACCTCTCTAGCGCTTTTATCAATGAGATCTTGACCACATTCCACAAACGAGCGGTCTCTCGGCATTCC
>NW_027114627.1:31656-33719 GCF_000696795.3 Halyomorpha halys
AAAAGTATCTTCATTTTAACGCTTGCATAGTCTCATGGATTCCCCGATGATTTGTCTTTCCCAGATGATACGCTAAGGTGACTTCTCTTTATTGTTCTTCTTCCAGAAGGGTTTCCACCATCAATTTACAACGGATGTATGTCCTGTCTATTCCAATCGGTTCATCACACCATAGCCGCTTGATCTTCTCCCAAATGGTTTTGTTGCCAACATTCAGGTGATGTTTTTCTCCAGATCGTCGTTATTTTACTTCTCCCGTACTCAATATGTTTAATTTTGGTCACTCCGGTGGTTTTTGTCTTCCAAATATTTTGTCAATTCTTATCATTAATTATTTCCTCCATTTCCTCAATATCTCCTGGACTTTCTTCAGCCAAACTCTCGATATTCGAAGATTCTTCTCTACCATTTTCTTCCGCTTCATCCTGGTCTTCCTCTCTGGGCGACCATTCCTTCATGACACCGGATGGTTCCCCATTTTCTTGTTCTACGGTGTTCCTGGTTATGCCTCGAGACAACAAATCGGCAACCACATTTTCTTTCCCCGGTTTATCGGTGCCATGTTATATTGTGCTAGAAGCTCCTTCCAGCGAGTTATACTAGCTGATGATTTCTTTAGTTTTCCCACCCACTGGAGTGGTCTGTGGTCAGTGTGTATCTTGAACCTCCTGCCAAACACATATGGTCTAAAGTGATCGACGGCCCACACTATTCCCAAAAGTTCTCGGTCTATTGCGCTGTATCTACTTTCCATCTCCGTAAGGCGCCTGCTGGCATACGCCACTGGGTGTGCTCTCCCCCATCACCCTCCTGAGACAGCACCGCTCCTAGCGCATACTCACTCGCATCTATGGTAATCGTAAATTTCCGATTAAAATCTGGAAAAGCTGGTACCGGCTCTTGCTGCAACCTCTCCATGCACCGTCTGATATTGTCCTCTATCATCGGGGTGACGATTATCTTCCTCCCTTTCTTGAGTAGATTGTTGAGTGGAACGAGATATTCCGCCATTTCTGGAACAAACCTCCTGAAATAATTTAGAGTCCCCAACAACCTCCGAATTCCTTTTATGTCACTAGGTACTGCCATTTTCTGGATTGCTGAAACTTTATCCGTGTCTGGTTTAACTCCCTCCTTAGAAATTGTGTGACCCAGAAATTTTATTTGTTCCTGCCCCAGCGCCGACTTTTCCCCTAACAATTTGAGCCCAAAATGTCTAATTCTCTGGAACACGCTATTCAAGTGTCACACGTGTTCAATCTGGTTCTTTCTAAACACAAGGAGGTCATCCATGTAAATCTGACAAACGAATTCGTCAATTCCCCTCAGAAATTCGTCCATCAGGCGCTGAAAGGTAATGGGGGCATTTTTGAGGCCAAACGGCATCCTTGTAAACTCATAGTGACCCCATTCAAAAGTGAATGCCGTCTTATGTTGATCAGTAGGGTGCATCTTAATTTGATGATACCCAGCCTTCAAATCCAGTGTGCTGAATACCGTCGCCCCGCCCAGCCTGTCTAAAATATCTTTAAATCTGGGGATTGAATAAATTTCGTCAATGGTTTTCTCGTTCAGCTTCCTGTAATCTATCACCACTCTATACTTTTCAGTAGTTTCACCTGGCGCACTCCTTTTTTTAACCGCCCATAATGGACTATTGTATGGGGATGTACTATCAATAATAATTCCCTGTCGTTTCAAACTTTCGAGTTCCTCCCGGGTGTGGTGGCGTAGTGCCTGTGGGTATCTCCTTTCCTTGACATATGTTACCCTCTCCTGCTTCAGTGGACAGTCTTCTCGGTCGCTCTGAGGATATCCCCTTCTGGAAAATAAATATCCTGGTATTCCCTCTTGAGGCGCTGTCTCCAGTCCTCAGCTTGATTGATTACGACATTTGTAGGTTTTACCTATCCTAATCTTCAATTTTCCCTTGCTATTTTTAATCCAGGCACCCACCTTCCCTAACAGGTCACATCCCACAATTACTTTATATTCTCTCGGCATGGTCTTTACAATATGGACTTTCAAGATGCCTTTACTAAATCCCCAATGGTTCAAACCTA
>NW_027114627.1:35716-35938 GCF_000696795.3 Halyomorpha halys
GGTCTCTTCATCTGCCTGGATCTGATTAAGAATACTTCGTTTTACATGGCAGATTACCGCTGCTTTCAGTGCTTTTGCATCTTCGCTGTCTAGTAGATCCTTCGACATCTTCCCTTCTATTCGCCCCATCAGGCGATCGCCCCCTTTTAATAAATGATTTAATTCTCCGGTCTCACCGGTGAATTTTTCTAGGTCCGATACCGCCTTTCTCAGGTCCTGGGC
>NW_027114628.1:0-1542 GCF_000696795.3 Halyomorpha halys
AAAATCATACATAAAGACCTTAATGTTCCTTATGTAACCGATCTAGCCCGAACCAGATATCAATCCTTCCATTATAAACTCCCTAACCTTCCAAATACACTAGTTTCTAACCTTGCATACTTTTCCATTCCCAACAATCCTCTGAGGCATCTAAAAAGAAGATGGCATCGAGACCTACTAGTGTAAAAACGTTATTAAAGTGCTACCAATTTGTAGTTCTCAACACACCTGTATCACTCTATTATAACTGAGTTCAAATTTACTGAATGTATTATATGCACATTTGTAAATTTCAATAAATATATTAAAATAAAAAAAAGTTCCTAAAGGAAACAGACCAATTTTAAACTTCTTTTATTTATTGTCTAATTGTTTTTAATTTTCAACATCCTTTCAATAAAATAGTAATTTCAAATTAATTTAAATCAATTAATCTATGTATATATCTATAATAATTTATAATTGATTTGAAATTACTTTTATTGAAAGGGTGTTGAAAATTAAAAACAATTAGACAATAAATAATAGGTTAGGAGTCTTAGGACCATGAATGAAGACAGATCTGCTGGAACAAGGTGTTCCCAATTTTATAGTACAACGTTTTTCACTTATTTATGTTATTTTTTTTTTAAATATTTATTTATTGCTATTTACAACTGTACATTATAAGAATGTGTACATTATTTAATATTATCAATTTTCTTAGAATGTGGCAAAGTGTAATATTGGTTCATAAATAAAAGTTGTTCAAAAATTTATATATATGTAAACATATTTAATGAAATTATTAATTCAAAAAGAAATTCTAAAAGATTCTAAAATTTTTTAGATCACACAAATTTCACATACCACTCTGCCTACGTCTCCAATGTTTGTGTAGATTGGTAGGCTCGTTATGAAAATTATTTTGGGGATTACGAACAAAAAAAAATTAAGTAGAAATTGTAACTAATTGTCTACCTCCTCTCTTTTCCTACAAGAGATGCATGATTTTTTTTTTTCTGCGAATATATTGTAACCTTTCTAGAATATATTCCAACAACGCATGTACATATATATCTGTATTCATAAATATTTGATTGCCAAATTTAGTTTAAACAATTTAACTTGGGCTTCCTGGCTACAACCAAGGACATATCGACAGCCGCCTGGTCGCCTATGCCTTGATATGGGTTACCTCTCGAATCAAGGTTACTCTTCCTCTTTTTAAATCCGCTTCCTCATATATTTATTTATTAGTAAAATATAATATTATATAATTAAAAGAGTAAAGACTATTATTACTTGAGCTTGAATTTAATATGCCTAACTCGAGTTTGTACGTTTTTTTTCAAAAGAAAGAGTTCATTCTAACTTATATTTTTTCGTATAGTTTTTGTATATTTTTTTATAGTTTTTTGTAAAACTATTCATTGTTTGTGTAAAATTATTTTGTTTATATTTTCTTTTTTATTTTTTTATATTTCTATACTTACTGTAGTTATTATCTTATGGTTGTTATCTTGTTTTGTTTTTAGCCCTGAAGAAGGCTAGAAACTCTAG
>NW_027114629.1:0-4513 GCF_000696795.3 Halyomorpha halys
TAATGAGTATTATTCAGAAAACTGAGCACTTCTAAATATATAAAAGAAACTAGCGGTATATAACAATTTATAGCACCATCATTTCGCAGAGTATGATATAATAAATATAAGTTACATAAATGGAAATATTCAGCCAAAATATACATTTTTTTTTTGTAATATACAGATTATTGCCCGTTTGTGAATTTGAAGATGATCAGTGCTCGGTCAAGAATAGCAACAATAGTTGTCAACTATTTATGTACTACCGACAGCTTACCCATCACAACAGGACTGATTCCTTCGTCAGTATACAGTGCGACACTGTTTTTTTTATTTTATTCATTTGAAAATGACATTCAATATGGTCCGACGAGATGTCAATATCTATCGATCGTACCGATACCAAAATAACACATAAAAATGATAGATGTCAGTGAAATGTAAATATTAGAGTTTAGACTATTGGGGCGTTGTGGAGGCTATACAATTTTTAAGCTATATAAGTACAATATGAATTTATCTCAAGTGATACAATAAATAATTTAATTAACAACTACTAAAATGAAAATAAAATAATAATTATTTTAAAAAATAAAATTAAAAAAAAATAACTGAAAGTATGTTGAAGTGAATAATAAATTTGCAATAAGCGAATTTTTACACCACAAATTTGATGAATTTATGTGACTGCAAATTAATAACTGGATTTGACCGCAATAACCTACTGCAGTAATTATAGCAATACAAACAGACTATAGGCTACAAATTTATTTGCACCATCAAACGCAAGTTAATTAAATCCAAGTTCTACAGAGATAGGAACATTTATTTACTTTTCTGTTTTCATTCATAAATGATGATTAATGAGTATTATTCAGAAAACTGAGCACTTCTAAATATATAAAAGAAACTAGCGGTATATAACAATTTATAGCACCATCATTTCGCAGAGTATGTATAAATATAAGTTACATAAATGAAAATATTCAGCCAAAATATACATTTTTTTTTGTATTATACAGATTATTGGCCGTTTGTGAATTTGAAGATGATCAGTGCTCGGTCAAGAATAGCAACAATAGTTGTCAACTATTTATGTACTACCGACAGTTTACCCATCACAACAGGACTGATTCCTTCGTCAGTATACAGTGCGACATTGTTTTTTTTATTTTATTCATTTGAAAATGACATTCAATATGGTTCGACGAGATGTCAATATCTATCGGTCGTACCGATACCAAAATAACACATAAAAATGATAGATGTCAGTGAAATGTAAATATTAGAGTTTAGACTATTAGGGCGTTGTGGAGGCTATACAATTTTTAAGCTATAAAAGTACAATATGAATTGATCTCAAGTGATACAATTAATAATTTAATTAACAACTACTAAAATGAAAATAAAATAATAATTATTTTAAAAAATAACTGAAAGTATGTTGAAGTGAATAATAAAGCAATAATAAATTTGCAATAAGCGAATAATAGATTTATCATTTATCATAAAAGTATGAAAGTACTTAGTTAAATATTTTTTGTTTAGGTTTTTTTTTTGTGGTTGATTTATTAATTAGTTCTTCTGGAATGGGATTGAATACATATGGTCTGATATAGTTTAATGTAAGTTATTAAATTATTAAATAAAATTTATTAAAGTTAAAAAAAAATAACTGAAAGTATGTTGAAGTGAATAATAAATTTGCAATAAGCGAATAATAGATTAATCATTTATCATAAAAGTATGAAAGTACTTAGTTAAATATTTTTTGTTTAGTTTTTTTTTTTTTTTTGGTTGATTTATTAATTACTTCTTCTGGTATGCGATTGAATAGATATGGTCTGATATAGTTTAATGTAAGTTTATCAAATTAATTGTTATAGGGTGGTTCAATGAATTTAATTTTGTTTCTAACATTTTTTAGATATATTATTCCTTTTCTAAATAAATTATTATCCATAAATTTAAAGATAATTCTGTAAAAATAAAATACTACAGGTTGTAAATTACCAACGATTTTAATATTTTCTGTTTTATAATTCGGTGCGTTATTGTCCTTAATGTGTATCTATTTATTTCATAAATATAAGTATGTACAATAATCATTACATTGCTTCTGGTTATTCACATATAAATTTAATTTAATTTTCTATCTATTGCTCATAAATTATTACATGTTGGTAAAAACAAACTAAAAGAAAGTAAACTGAAACAATTATTAAATAAAATGCACATCGTTACTGATGATTTTCACAGTAATATATGTTTATGTTTTTGTTTATAAAAGGTTTATGTACAATTTCTTATTTCATTTATTAAAAGGTTTAAATAGTTTATATTTTCACAAGAAGTCATGTTCTTTAACAAATAAAATAAAATAAATATATATTAAAAAAATGAGTCAATTTTTATATGTATTATTCCGAGAGGGGACCTGTAAGAGGAAAATGGCGGAAATTTTTCACAGATCCAACTGTCCCGAAATAACCTGAAAGATCTCACAGGAAAACCATATCCGGTCAATAGAGATTTGTTCTAGCCAAGATATGGCTTCTGGAAGCGAAGGTAGTTATCAAATTATCAATATTAGTTTGAAATTTTGAATGGTAGTATCTTTATAATTCTTGCCTTTTATAAAAGTTTGAATTATTTTTAAGCCTGTCATTTTAGAAATAACTGTAATTCAACCCAAGGCTGTACAATACCATATTACATTTAGACATGCGATACATTTTGATGATCAACTTTTTAAATTACCGGTTCTTTTACAGAGAAACCTAACGAAGAACATGCTATATAATCATTCATTTTAAAAACTAAAATAACACTTTACATATGAATGGGACAATGTAAAGATTTACTTAAAAAGAAAAAGAAATAAAATAAAATAAAAAATAGGAAAATAGAAAAGCAATTACCTTTTTCTTTTTTTTTTTTTTTTAATGACGAAAAATGAATAGAGAAAGAAATGGATCATCAGTAACAGTTTCCTAGACAAATAATAGTGAAAATAAAATATTAATTTGAGATTTCGACAAATGGTATAAAATCTCTCTTCAATCGTTCTCATTCTATTTGGTAATAAATATGGCGTATGCTAATCACCAGCACCTGATAATCCGTAAATAGGCAATGCTAGTAGAAAAATAAATTCACTGATACCATATTTAACAACCAGACATCATAAAATTAAATATTATAAATAAATTTGTTCTAAAAAAAAACAATTATTGCATTTACAAAAAAGTAAATTGATGTTAAAACTAAATGTAATAAAATTCAACATCAATACTATTCACAATAAACATGTTATAATATTGCTAAAACAAAAAATATGATACATGAGAGATCTTTCATATTCAAATGATATTCGATCTAGAAAGACAAAATCTTTATTAAATTGTTGAAAATATGTTGTGTTTTTTTTAAACTGACTTGTTTTGTATAGTATTGAATTGCTATCCCAGAGTAGCAAAAGTATAGATTTTACGACTTTAAGGTAACAACTTGAATAAATTTATATTTCTTGGGAAAAAATAAGTTCAACTACTCACGAATGATACCATATTAAACAAAAAAAAAAGTTGGCTCAATATCTTAGTTTAATTCGATTACAAATTACTTAAATATAAAAAAAATTTATGAATATTGTTCTAAAAAAATCAGATCATCATTAAATAAACAAGTAAGATATGCTAAAGAAAATTATAAACCCAAATAACGTCTGCTGAAGTAATGCAAAATTATTAAATAATCACAAAAATTCACAAAGTATTTTTTAATGGAATCATATCTAAATTCATGTCAATAGACATGAGCTACAGAAAAATCGTCAAACGTGGATTGCATGTATGTGGAGGGTTAGATATTTAAATCTACGTTTACAGGAGAGGAATATTAGTAAGTAATTTGCAATTGATGAATAATTGTTAAATAAAAAATATTCAAAAGATTTTTCTAGCTCATTATTATTTCACCTCAACATTTCGAAAACAATACTTAAGCATAAATAAATATACTTAATCAAGCTTATAACTTTTCTTGAATGAAAATCGTAGTAGTGGTTCTCAACAATTTTAAATAAATTATTAATATTTTATAAGTCTTTATATTTCTCTTTTTTTTTTCTTTAATTTTATGTCAGATTTTTTTCTTGTCATTTTTCTCTTCCCTATAGGCCATTAGCTTTTCTGCATTCTCTGCAGATGTCAAAGTCTGAATTCAGAATAAATAATGTTAAAATAAGAGAATATTTAAACAACTATCCAATCGTTTCTAACAACCCATAAACGCTTCAAAATCGTGACATTTTATTTTGAGTAGTTTTAAAATAAATTTGTACTCCTAGTATAATAAATATAACAAAATATATTTGTAAAAAATTTACATTCGATGCTATTAAAAGGAAAAAAAACGATAACATTCGTGAGAATAAATAAAAATATAAGAAATTCTTCCAGAAATGAGCCGTTAATTTCTTCACTAATCACATTTAAATACGGAAGACAAGAAATTTGCAAAAAAAAAA
>NW_027114629.1:6888-7389 GCF_000696795.3 Halyomorpha halys
AAAATATAATATTTTTTTTCAATTTTATTTTATTGTAATAATTTAATTATATTTTTCATTCTTGAAATTATAGGAATATTTTTAATATATCTTGCAAATACTGCATCAATTATTGTACCAATCCTTGTAGCACTTTCTAATGGTGAGTTTATGATTTTTAAAAATAATTTATCTTGTATAAAATCCATCGGTAGCTTAGATTCTTTGTCTGAAAATTTTTCATTATATTAATGGAATAAGATGTAAATATTCATTGATATGTTAAATCGAGTGACAGTTTTGAATTATAGCACATTACAAAAAGGGATAAAATAAAATTTATATGAATGTAATATGCAACTATTCAGAAAAGTAAGGGAAAAATATACTCTAAAGACAGAGTACTCAACGCCTTTTTTTTTATTCTTTTTTTTTTTAAGAAAAAATACAAGTGTAATATATATTAATGGATATTTTTCAATATAATTACTGATTTATTTATTATTATTTAAATATAATTAT
>NW_027114629.1:9574-10544 GCF_000696795.3 Halyomorpha halys
ATATTTATGTTTTATTAAAATATGAAATAGAATATGTTTTCTCTATTATAATTAATACCTATTTAATATTTGTAATACGCACTAAAAATATTTTTATTTTTTTTTAAACTGGAAACTAGGATTAAGCAACATATCACCAATTGTAAAAACGCTAAAAATATAAATTCCACAGCTCTGGCCTATCATAGCATAAAACTGAACCACGAATTCAATTTTGAAAACCCAAAAATAATAGATACATAACAAAAAACATACAAAACACAGTAAACTATAAAACTGACACTAAACACTTAAATACACATTATGCAGATATTATAAATAGACTTAACATAAAAATCAAATGAAATAAACAGGTTTATGTAAAAAATAAATAAAAAGTTAATATTAAATACAAAACAGGACTTATAAAAAACAGGGAGGTAACCAAACAGCACACTGGACATGAGATAAGGTCCAAAGAGTTAGCAAGAAATGTAGAGAGATGGCTGAGCCAGAGAGAAGTGAAGATGCACAAATGGTTGACATGATTTCCCATATGAAATCATGAGGTGATTATTATTGTATAAATTAAAATATGTAAGGATGGAGATTGGTGATATGTTAGTTTTATTATTGTTATAGGTTTTTATAGTGCATGAATATGGGACAGTGGTCCCGAAACGTTGTACAATATCATGAATAAATAATTCATTCAAAAATGGAAGTGATTAACCTCAAACAATTTTTAAAAGAATTGACTCACCAGACTTCCTAGAGAGATAATCCAGACTAAAAATATTGTTTATGCCTGCGTTTGCTATAGAAGGTATATATTAAATGAAACATTTCAATAACTAGAAAGATGGTCTCAATAACATTTAACAAAAAATAAATAAATAGAAATACTACTCAGCTGATGAATGACGACTGCTAATAATTATAATCAGAAGAATCAAGTTTTCGGTAGAGTGGAAAAAGATGTTAAAATTGG
>NW_027114629.1:12278-12807 GCF_000696795.3 Halyomorpha halys
CCACGAAGATAAGACAAGGTAAACATCGGCTACACATCTCAAATTCCAACTGGCTCTTGGCTTTTATATGATACTCGGGTGGCGGTCAATAAAAGTACCAACGTAGTAAAAGAAAACTACTTATTGTTAACCAACGCTTCGTCCCACTTTGCATGACTACATCAGGGCTGTCAGATTGAAACAGACCTGTCAACTCAAACGTTGATTAACAATAAATAGTTTTCTTTTACTATTGTGATATCTTTATTGATCGTCAACCGAACTATCCTGCAATCTACTTCATACTTCAATCAACTATCTTCTTCCAATAAAATAAGAAATGTAAACATTTTATTGAATATTTCCAATATGTCTTTCAAAAAAGTTGAGTAGCGCTTGACCTTAAGTTGAAGGTGCACTTTAAACAGATATAAAACCTAATAAATTAATAAACTTTTTTTTAATAGTGAGTTTTGAGTTTAAACTCAATCATAAAATAGATTTTATTATAATATTTATATTATTCTCATTTATACAGAAAACAAAGTAA
>NW_027114630.1:0-721 GCF_000696795.3 Halyomorpha halys
CTACAATTACCGTCATGCTTTTGTTTACTGCAGTGGCAGTATCGTACACTCGGTTTGGCGTTATAGTTGACAAGTACACGTAGTATATACAACTATCACGCTAAAACCTGTTTGAACTGTAAACGTTTACTGCCACGGCAGCAAATGTTGCAGTGAAAATGAATGAAATTTACCATAGTCTCGATAGGGGCATAGTCTCGAACAAAAGACACACCTACAATGTTATTATTAAAAGAAGAAAAAAAAATTAAAATAAATAGATAAGAATAATGCTTCTTAATAAAATAGGAAAGTAAAATTAATAGCAAACAATAATGATATGGGTACACTTAAATAAAACAAACAATTGCTCTCTAATAGTAAAAAGAAACAAGTTAATTAGAAAAAGGAACGAGAGAAGAAAATAAAAAATAATAATAATGAATAAATAAAATGAGTAATAATAAAAAGTAAAATAGAGGTAGTGTGACTATGAATTCATTTTATATTTATTAAAATTTATAACAGAATATCCTGCAGCAGTCTGGGCTTCGGGTTGAGGTTGGGTTTCCCAGGTTGTAGGTCACTGCTCCTTAAACTGTCGGCAACTGGGGGTGTAACTTCATGAACCGTTTTTTGATGTAATCCTCTATACCCATTGGTAGAAATCCAATAATATTTCTACATTAGAGAGTCTTGACGCCATATTCTTTTCAAGCACCTTGTAAGGTTGTCAAGAATG
>NW_027114630.1:771-1588 GCF_000696795.3 Halyomorpha halys
AGCTAGATCCATCTAAACTATTGTTTAGTCAGAAAAAAAAATACGAATTGGACAGGTAACAACATTTTACTCGTTATAATCATCCTATTGAAAATATTCTGAGTGTCGGATTTACATAATCCGAATTATTCGGTTCTTTTTTGAATTTGTATAAAGTCGGGGGGTCTCATTTTCTGATGCCCCCATTGCTGTGGACACCGTAAGACTCCGAAAACAACGCCACTGCGATGCTGGCTGAATTATCTATCGTGACATGCAAGCTAGGACCTGGCCTGCCTCTACCATCACTCCAGAGTCGAGGACATGCTGGCCAGCCTCTGAGGAAGAAGCAACCTGTTACATGAACACAGGCGATTCATGGTCTTCACCATTTCTCCCACCGCACACCTGCACAAGGGAAGCGGCTGTAGGACACAGAAGTAACCGCGGAAGGGAGACTTTCAAACCAGTCACCAGATAAGCGATCACTATTTCTTAATATATGAGACCACCCAAATCTTTGTTATCACATCAATAATCGAAATAATTTAAATAGTAATTTCAGCTAAACGTTACGCTAAAAGTTAGTGAACACAGTTGCCCCTTCAGGGAATTAATTTTTTTTTAAATTATTTATTTAATGTAATTTACAACTGTACAAAATAATACAATAGGTAAATATGTAGTATGTTTCATATAAACTTAAACCTTGGGAAGGAACCACCCATTGGTGGTACTTCAAACATTAATTTATATTAGAAGGTCCCGTGGCCATCTTCTTTTCAGACGTCTCCGAGGATTATCAGGGATTGTTAAGGATGAAAGATTAAGAATTAAT
>NW_027114630.1:3980-4674 GCF_000696795.3 Halyomorpha halys
TGTTTTATAACTTTAATATTTTTTTGTAGAGAAGATGGCATAACCACAAATTTTGACTTATCCTTAATTATATATTTATCATTCATAATTGCCCACCCTCAGTAGAGAAGGGGGTGAGTTAAAGGAAAAAAGAATAATAATAATGAAAAACACAGAATGAAAAAAGAATTCTTATCAATTAATAAAGCAATGAAAACTTATAGGTTGACTTAACCTTAACTTAAATGCTTAACCTTATCAACTAAATTTATATTATTAAACAATTTTAAAACAGACGCCATTTTTTTACTTTCCCTACCTTTACTTAGTGATTTTGACTTGTTTTTACACATAATTTTCATTAAAAATTAAAATCTATTTTAGTATAACCCATAAATGGTCACGGGTTCAGTACTTTGTAAGGAAGTACTTTTACGGCAACAAGGGTTGTGCAAGGAGGGGATTTATTCAGAATCGCGGTGGACCGGCAAATTTTTCTCCAAGTAAGGGCACCCCCTTTTATGAGGCGGTGTGGAACCTGGAGTGTTCTCGAACCCACAGAGTTGACTCACGGCTATAGTAACAGAATAAATAATTATCTGTCACAGACGGATTCGAACCCAGCTTCTTGAAGGTACCCCAGTGCCTTACCAACTTATGTATATATAGGAAGCTGTATTGAACTATGTAGAGTTGATGAACCTAATTACCTGAT
>NW_027114630.1:5322-6159 GCF_000696795.3 Halyomorpha halys
AAAAAAATAATCTTGTTTAGTTCCTCGTAATCATAAATAGCAGTAGTTTTCAGAAGTTATACATTTTTTTAGTAAACATAGTAATAAGTAAAAATTACCTTCAATTTTACTCAAATTTACATTTTTTAAACATTAAACCTTCATCGACTCATGTCTTCATTTCTTAATTATGGTAATTTACATCATAGATTTTTATTATATGCCAGTTAAACTGAACTAAATATTTGATAACCAATGCGTAGCATTAAATATAATGAATAATTATTAAAAATAATAAAACAAAATCAAGTGATAAAGAATAAAAAAATTAATTTATGAAAAATATGAGATCAATTTAATATTGAAGAACTACACGACTATTATAAGGCCTATCTCGACATACGGAGTTAAGCTTTGGGGCTCCACTAAACCATCAAATTCCTCCCGAATCCAATCATTACAGACAAAAATCCTTCGTAAAATCCATTACGCTCCTTACTTTGTCACAAATCAAGTCATCCATCATGATCTCATATGTTGCCGATTTGGCCAAAACCAGATACCAATCCTTCCATGATAAACTTCCCAATCACTCAAATTAACTCGTTTCTAACCTGGCTTCTCCTTCATTACCTAATAATCCTCCTAGACGTCTGAAAAAAAGATGGCCTCGGGATCTTCTCCTCTAGAAATGTTATGGAAGTTCTATCAGTGGGTAGATTCTCCACATGTTTGTATCATGTCATTATGTCACCTACAGCAGATTTACTTGTTGTAAATAATAATAAATAAATTATTTTTAAAAAAATGTTTAAAAGAATCAGATGTGTTTATATTTCTTATTTTTTTTTTAATTTA
>NW_027114630.1:6209-6637 GCF_000696795.3 Halyomorpha halys
GAAGAAAAAGAAAATGTAAAAAAAGATATAATTGTGCGTAAGAAAACAGTAAAGTTATAAAAAATAGCATTCGATCGAGGATTGTATATTAAAAGAAAAATATCGATATCAACATCCATACATATATGATTGCAGTAATATATCGATATATAACGGAGCAATATCGATGTAATTATGATACTGATATGGGTGTGTGCCACTTAAAGTAACGTTAAAAAGAATGAAATTTTTATTTCTTATTTATAAATTTCTGTAATATTAAATCATTTGATTGAATAGAATGATTGAAATATGTATTTTTAATTTATATAGTAAAAGTAAAATTTGTTTTAATTAAAAATGATCATATTTTTCATTTTGTAAATAATATATATAATAATAGCATAGGCTGTTATGATCAGTAACAGTAACAAGAAAACAAATAACAG
>NW_027114631.1:0-900 GCF_000696795.3 Halyomorpha halys
TTCAGCAAATTTACTCTTGTTTAAATAATGTTCTCTTAGGTTTTTTAGTGTTGGTAGTTTTTAAGATATAGAGCTCCGAATGAAAAAATAGTGTTTTTTAAGGTTTTGAAACAGCCACCATTTTTTATTCCTCCTACCTATACTTGGTAGACTCGTCAGTTTTGACTATTAATTATACATAGTTTTCATTAAAGTAATCTAAAATTGGGGTGAGATAACTGCCTTTTTTTCTTCCCGGCTCTTGTACTACAAGTTTTGAGACGTTCTTATACTCAGAGCACTTCCCCTTCGTCTTCTTACTGTGTAACCAATTTCACGGAGATTGCCAACCCATAACGAGATCGTTTTGCATTCTGGGGTACGTTAATAGAAGTTAGTCGAAAATACAAACGGTTATTTGACAAAAACATCACGAAAAACCAGCGTTGCTCTCTTAGTACAAGAGCCGGAAAGAAAAAAAGGCAGTTATCTCACCCCAATTTTTGATTACTTTGATGAAAACTATGTATAATTAATAGTAAAAAATGAGTCTCCCTAGTATAGGTAGGGGGAATAAAAAATTGCGGCTGTTTCAAAACCTAAAATAAAACATTAATTATTCATTCGGAGCTCTATATCTTAAAAACTACCATCAACACAAGAAAATCTAAGAGAACATTATTTAAAGAAGAGTAAATTTGCTGAAATATTAGCCCTAAAAAAGCTATTTACGTCATTCTCGAGATATAACTTTTTAAAAAGCAAAATTTCTTAAAAATCTACTGAAAGATTAGTAGTTAGTTAACTTATTTTGAGAAGTCTATATCTCAGGAACTATGTGAAGTACAGATGTCTATTAACACTCAAATTAAAGCTAGTAGAATGGACCATAAAGAAGTTTATGACCTTTACCTTCGTAGG
>NW_027114631.1:4321-4662 GCF_000696795.3 Halyomorpha halys
TTGTACGTTAATAGGCCAAAGAAATCACAAAAAATGCCTTCCTTCCTCGCTGGACCCACCCCACTAAGCTCCCCGGTTACCTTTTAACAACATGTTATGATCTCCTCTTGTGAGATAGTGACATGTACATCGACCAATCTACTCGCTATAATTGTCTGCTTGAAGTCAGATAAGTAAGGCTACCACGGAGGGCGGGAGAGGGTTTCATGCCGTATAATAAATATATGTTAGACAACGAAATATCAAAAATCTCTATGTATCGATTTAGATGCGCCACATTTAATTTTTAAAAGGTAAGACTTCACTTAGAACATGCAAAATTTATCGCTAAATTAAAATTT
>NW_027114631.1:8547-8937 GCF_000696795.3 Halyomorpha halys
TGGAAAATAAATAGTTGTAAACTATTTTCGTTTCTCTTGTAACCGCAACCCTGACCATCTTCCTATATATCAATTTTTACGGTCAACTATATATATATATATATATATTGAAAAACAGTAAAGATTATTTTTTAGAATATTTAATGTTCACAATAAAATAGCGACTGAGTATTAATAGTAATAAAAAAAAATACAATATAAACAACAAAATTTGATTACGTTTTGAATAACTCTGTTTTTTTTTTTTAATCCCCCTAAAATAGCGACTGAGTATAAATAGTAATAAAAAAAAAAACTACAATATAAATAACAAAGTTTGATTACGTTTTGAATAACTCTCAACTTTTTTTTTTAGTCCCCCTAAAATAGCGACTGAGTATAAATAGTAAT
>NW_027114632.1:0-364 GCF_000696795.3 Halyomorpha halys
TTATAAAAAGCATAAAAATAGTTTTTAGATATTTTAAATTGATAAGTTCATAATCCTTTCGATATTTGACCTTATTACTAATATTGATATCAAAGATTAGTAATGATATTTCTATATTTTATTTTATAGAAATATCGAAATTTGAAATTGTTATTAATATCGATTTCAAAGATTAGAAACAATATTTTTTTTATCGAAATTTCGATATTTGGCTTATAAAGATTAAGAAAATTTTATTTAAAGCTTAAAAAAAGTTTTTCAATATTTAACCTTACACTTCCTTACCCTTCCTTAATCTTCCTGAAGTATACGTATCCTTTAATGGTTTCGTAAAGCTATGGCATTACTATCTTAAGTGTAATTG
>NW_027114632.1:3289-4553 GCF_000696795.3 Halyomorpha halys
TTATTACTAATATTGATATCAAAGGTTAGTAATGATATTTCTATATTTTATTTTATAGAAATATCGATATTTGAAATTGTTATTAATATCGATTTCAAAGATTAGAAACGATATTTTTTTTTATCGAAATTTCGATATTTGGCTTATAAAGATTAAGAAAATTTTATTTAAAGCTTAAAAAAAGTTTTTCAATATTTAACAATGTTATTAATATTGATATTGAAGATTAGAAACGATAATCCGATATTTTATTTTATAGAAATATCGATAGTTCAGTTTTAATTATCTAGTCTTATTAAACACAATACCGATCCTTCGATAAAATTATAACGGTATATTGTTGCCAAAATTCTATACCGATATTATAACAATGTAAAATATTGAAATAAATACGTAATTATTAAATTAATATATTGTTATTTCAGTTATTAATTATCTATTCTATTGTCTATTCTTTTTAAACAAAATATCGATATTTTGATAAAATTATATCGGAATATTGTTGCTAATATTCGATATCTATATTACAACAATGTAAAATATTGAAATAAATATGTAATTAATATATCGCTATTTCAGTTTTTAATTATCTATTCTATTTCCTTAATCTTTTTAAACAAAATATTGATATTTCGATAAAATTATATTGGAATATTGTTGCTAATATTCTGTATCAATATTACAACAATGTAAAATATCAAAATAAATATGTAATTATCATAATAAAATATCGATATTTTCTATACAACTTTCTAGTCATTTTAAACAAAATATCGATATTTCTATAAAATAATATCGAAATATAATATCTATATCGGTTTTGCTAAACGATGTCGATATCGATATTTTGTCTTCGATATCCCATCCATACTTTCTAATGCATGGTTTCGATTACATCAAGTAGATACTGAACCTTGTCATTGATGTAATTCTGGACCTTGGCACTCACGTTTCTCTCAGTATTTTTAGTATTAACTGGCATGTTCTCTTAAGTTAATTTTGCTTTCTGGAGTACAGAATTACCAGCCTTCTCAGGTGCTGTGGAAACATTACCCTAAGAACCCTTCCTAGCACATTTAGCATTAGACCATAAGACCTTTCTGCTTCTTCTCCTCTTGCCCCCATTTCTTTAATAATATGACCGCTTGGCCTAGCATCAACCCTTGGTCACTCATTTTCTAGAATGAGCTAAGAAAATCCTTACACTTCCTTACCCTTCCTTAATCTTCCTGAAGTATACGTATCCTTTAATGGTTTCGTAAAG
>NW_027114633.1:0-26047 GCF_000696795.3 Halyomorpha halys
GCAAGGTTAGAAATTAGGGGGTTTGAGTGGTTAGGGAATTTATAATGGAAGGAGTGATATCTGGTTCGGGCTAGATCGGTTACATAGTTAATATTAAGGTCTTTACGTATGATTTTATTTGTGACAAAGTAAGGAGCATTGATGGACTGTAACTTAAACGTAAAACGTAAAAATCGTCTTATTTATTACATATTCTAAAAACTGGTGATTTAAACTTTTAGAATTATTGAAATATATACTACTTTCATAGATATAAACGTTTTATTTAGATAGATGAACAGATAGTAGCGTTATTATATATTTTTTTTCCTTTTACATATATATTATTTTTCCAGAAAAAAAAACTAATTTTCAACAATGAAAGTTTATTCGTCTTCTATTTTATTTAGTTTTCTTGTTAGCTTAATCCAGGTTCTGGGTAATTATTTGCCTAGAAAAAAAATACGAATAATTTTGAATTTTTCTTTTAGAATCCGAGGAACCTAAGTGATAAGTTACAATTACGTTTCATCAGTATAGAAGTACTTTGATCTGGAGAAGTAGTATTGGTACATTGGTAAAGGACATGGCAGGTCATGGAGGAGAGCAGCGGCTAGCTTCATCTTTTCCTTGGCTTGATTCTATTTAGTAAATAATGGAAAAAGGGGAAAAGATCTCTCATCCAGCACCTTTTTAAACTTGAAGAGTCCGCCATTAGAATTTCCTAAATTAGGTTGTTTGTTATGGAAAGGTTAAGACGCAATATAGGAAAGTAACACCATACGAAGTTAACACAGTATTATTGAACGTCATCACTTAGTCTTATTGACGTTCCATATGTATAACAAAGACTTACAATTTAACATCTTGCTACTTTTTGGTACGTATATATGTCCGTGCAGGTTATTTTGAAATATTTATTAAATATTCCTTTAAGTGCCGATTGGCTGGAAGTCAATACGCTGTATTTAATCACACAGTGAGTGACGTATTTTATAAAAAAAATACAAATAAATATTCACCATATGTTAAAGTATTTTATTATTCTATATATGTATATATAGTTGACCGTAAAAATTGATATATAAGAAGATGGAACCATCTTCTTATATATTTTATTATTCATTGTAAAATTGCTTTGCAAATTGAATTATATTCATTTCACTTTGAATACTACTTTCTCATATACTCCGTTTATAAGATTTTTAGGAGATGTTAGAATAGAGGTACGGTGTTTATCTATTTTTCTTCATTTAGTTAATAATGAAAGTCTAGTCGCAGAAAGGATTAGGATTGATTGAAAAACAATTCGTAGAATGTTTCAAAAAACTCTTTACACTTTATAATGAACAGGTTGGAAACTAATAAGCAAAATACTCAGATGTAAAAATATTTGCTTTCAATATATTTTGTCTTAAAAAGATAACAATTATTAAGATAAAATAAAAGTAGGATTAAAAAGCGTCAAAAAATCATTTTATCTGTCTCTTTTGCATTTTATAGCAAAATAAAGTGAATATCAAACTCCAACGTTATCCATAAATTTATTTTGTACTATCTTAAAATCTTGTTTAGTTCTATTCGGAAACAAATCTGAAATGCAGCGAAATTTCACATCAAAGAAATAAAGTCTTAGTAGTAAATTGATTCTTATTTTAGCACCTAGAAAAAATTTATGGAACACGTCCTCAAGTTTTTGTAACTAACTTGTTGAACAGTAAAATTAGTTTCCTAGTCACGGAGTACTAACGTGTATGACTAGATTGAAACGTCTTCGGTAGAGAAACTCGCGAATCGTATAAAACTTTCTCCGGAATGTTGATAGAAAAACTTCAAGGTTTACTAGAATCATGACCCTGGATTATAGCTTGAACCTAACATCTTCCTGCAACAGTATTTTCATTTGGAATAATTAGGCTATAAAATTTAATTTTATGTATAAAAGCGATGGTTAAAATAATTAACAAAATAGTTAGCGCCGTCTGAAATATGTAAACGGTTATCATACTTTTAAATGTTCATTATTTCAGGTTGATTGTAAGGTTAAATTTATATGCTCTGAGTTTATCAGGCGTGATTAAAATTCTATCGTAGTTTTATTTTTCAATAGATTCAAAATGATAAAAATTTATAACTCTTTTTTTGGAAAAATTGTTTATTTAAAATATTTTAAACTTCAATCTGCGCTTCGGTGTGTACTCTATACAGACATTTTGACGTTGTTTTTTTTTTTATTTCGATTAAAAATATTATAGCAATACATTCCTTGATCTCTAGGATAATGACCCTTCTAATGTTGATGTGTATTGTCTGAAGGATTGTTTCATTTAATAATTTGTTCTTTAATTATTGTATGTCAGGTGTTAGTAAGTTTTTCTCTATTGTTATAAATTCATAAAACTAATAAAAAATGAAAATTGGTAGAAAATAAATAAATAATAGTTATTGGAGTCGATTGACAAAATTTTACAAAATTAACAAGCTTCTAAAGCTCAAAACTACACAAATTTCAAAATCTACTAAGGAGTTAAATGACCCATAGAGATCATAACATTGAGATTACTTCCATTATCTTTTCTGAGATTAGTTTTCTACACTGCTTTAAATTTGATTCACTTTCAAAGATTTTTTTAGTTATAAAGTAGGCTATAACATCAACACTTTTTTCATATGTGTCTTACATGTATAAAATGCTCCGTAAAGCACCGATAAACTTTAATTGTTTTTTACCATCGGATATGATATTGGGAATCACGAATTATACACCGCCATATTAATGAATCAGAAAATCAAATTTAATTTGATTTAAAAAAAAAATCAGGTTGCGTTCAAGCTTTTGATTCTGTGTTTTCTGTATTCTGGTTTCAAGTTCAGACATAATTTGATTTATGCGCTTTAAATAAGTGTTAAGAGTTATATTTAGGTCTGACCTAGAAGATAAAAAGTAGGTGGTATAGTTTTTCTAGTGACCATCATTTTAATCTTGTATGGATGTTTAAGGTAGATGTTTTCGGCCTTGCATAGTCCGCTGACGACTCATATTTTTTAATGAAGGTGAAACGATTTTTAGCATTAATTTGAATATTTAATTCAGTAGAATCAACTTTTCACTACTGAAACCAAGATCAGTCCACGAAATTGACAATTAATGTTTAATTATCTGAATTTTTCACTTATAGAAATTCTTTTGGGCTTTATCAGACCGAATTAGGAAAGAAATAAAATGTTTAATGTCTAGTAAATTTGAATAAATATAAAAACAAACGGTTTTATGAGGTGGGATATAGTAATCCACTTGAAACTCAAGTGGTATCTGGTAATCCGGTTACATCAGTACTGAAGGCATTGTTCGCATAGTACACAACTAGCGACTGGACCAACCCTAGAAGATAGAAGATAGAATAGGAAACAATAGAAATATCGGGAGGCTGTGAAGAGACCATTAGAGGAGATTATTCAGACAGATAAACGAGTTGTGTCCTAGACCATGTTTTATTCATGTCTCACTGCTTTCCTCACCTTGTCGAATATATTCCAAGCAAATAGAGGAGGCTAGGCTATAGCTAAACCCCTTGGCTCAAGAAAACAGAGATATTTACACCCATTGATATTTCACGCCCTTCCTCAATCCTGATGTTTCTTTCATTTTCCAAATAAATTATGCAAACCATTCATATCGAGCTCTTGTGTCCTAATGTAAGAACAACAAATTTTCCAATAATTCGTAACTGAACTTAAATCATATAAGTTAACAACCAGCAATGAAGTGGTAAGAATGATTTTTGAATGCTGTTCAGTATTACAATAACTGTTACGTTAACACATCAGCATTGTTAGAACACATAGCTACTTGCTTCCATCTATCGTATGACCAACAATTCAACTATATTAAAATTATTTGTTATAAACAGATTGATATTAAAGCAATATGTTTCCTAACGACAATTAATAAATTGTCGACTCAATTATTAACCCAACAGGAGTACATTTTTATTCCCTATGAGGTTTCCTGTGAACATTTATATAATGGTAGACGATTAGTAATATTTTTCTATAGAATTGGATGACATAAATCTATAAAATTACTATCAGTGCAATTTGAAATTGAAATTGTAAATTCTAGCTCTTCCATCTGGGGCTCAAGTATCCAGATTCCGTAAGTGATCTAAGATCTTCTTGCCACGGCTCACGATTTAAAAATGGAAACGCATCAGAGGTCCAGGTGAGCAAAATGCTCAAGGGAGAAAAAAAAGACACATTAGGAGTATAGAGAAATGATCAGTCTTACCTTTGGAGGAGGCCAGAGCAAAACTGAATTGAGTATAGGAGTAAAAGAGGGAGTAACATAGAAAAATCGGCAATAAGAACATTAAAGGTTAACGGAAGTTGGACAAAATCATAAACAAAAATATGATGAAATAGTAGGAAAATAGGGAATTTTATTTCCTAGAATGAGTAAAATGCTCTGGGCTACAGCACTCTTGGGTTAACAAATATATTTATATGACAAAAAATATAATTTATTAATTCATTCAACATTCTTAGGTTCTCTTGGTTTATCAAAATACTAAAAAAAATAATTATTATTAGTATTACAAGCTGCCCCAGCAATGCTTCGATATTGCCAGATTTTAGTATGTGCTATTTACAGATTGAATGAAGCCTATTGATATCAATTTAGTTAAATTTAACAATTGCGTACACATAAAAATTAAATTTTTTTTTAATAAAGACAGAAAATTTTAATGTTTCGGCAACAAATTTTGTGAAAGTACATTTAAAAATATAAGCAAAACGTTCATCATGATATTTCTTTGTTGATAATCGTCCGATTCCAATGATTTTGTTTTTGTTGAGCATTTAGTCCTCAACTACGTTTTGTTGATTTTGTTTTTTTGACTCCATTACCTATCAGTCTCATACACATGAACGAATTGACACATTTTGAGTTATGCGAAATTAACGTTAAATTTCGTTCATATTTTTTCTATTTGATAAATCCAGGATATGATTAAATCCTTCCAAGAATGACACCGAACATTTTGAAAAAGTTAGCCAGTATGAAAACAAGTGCGTGTAAATCGAATAACATCTTTGGAGATCTTAGATAAGTAACAATTTGAAAAATTTTTATTAATGGAACCATATAAAAAAATTATTTAAGAAATAATAATCAAGTTTAACCAATTTTAGGCTTCAATAGAAAGTAATAACGTTATCAAACTCAATATAGGCAAAGTGCGAAATCATGTATGTCCAAACCGGTTTATTATTATTTTACTATTTTTCGTAAATTTTATTTGGAATAATCTTAATTTGGGATTCCTTAAACCTAGTAAAACCTCATCCTAAACTCAGAGCCATGTGTCGGGTATAATGAACAGCTTTAATGAAACCTCATTAAATGACCTTTTCTTCGGCACATTCATTCCTCTAATGAACCTATCGATTTTCAAAGAAAAAAATGTATGCTGTGTTCTGGTTAAGTAAAAAAAAGGCTCTAAAATATTTCGTTCAGCACAAAATCGTCTTAAAACACACAATATCATAAACCTCCGTAACTCCTTATTTTTTCGAAACTTTTAACTACTTACTATGATGTATAAAATAGGTCACTAGTGAAATAAAATGTGTTTTTAATTTTTTAAAAGTAAAAATACTGAATATAAGTTTTATTTATGCTGATGAAAATTATAACTCATATCTGGGTGTGTCTCCACGTCTACAACGTGAAATATTGTTGATTTTGAACTTAATAGACAAATAAGAGGAAAAAGATAGTTAGGAAAAATAAGAGACAAAAGAAAAGAAAATCAATAACTAATTAAAATAGAGATCGGACAAGGAGAGAGAAAAACATTATTAGGAAATGTGTTGCCCCACTGTATTAAGTTGCTAAATACACAGTATACTTATACCTAGACTTATGACGTATAGGTATAGTAAAGTCGAATTATAATATATAGTAGTAATACATGATTTTTTTTTTATCGTGTTTTTACCTTATTATCCTTAATTTTTCCCCTTTTTTTTATCTATGTATGTAATTATGTTTGCAATTTAACTTTCTATTATTTTTAATTTCTAATCATATTATATTATACCACTGCTTTGCTTCAATAGTCGCACATCTGGCAAAAAAGTTTTTATTGTAGATAAAATAACGTAGAATTTGCCGTAGAATGGCGTTACTTTTTTTAGCTTTGCACTGTCTGTAGAACAACCCCAGTAGAGAAAGTAACACCAGCCTGCAGTACTATCTTTGGAATATGATAAATTCAAAATAAAACGCATCGATAAGTACGTAGGCCAACACACTAAGAAGTAAAAGAGTATTATTAAAATATTATTGGTTAGACGCAGAATTGAATACATGAAGGCTCTTTTGTGGAGGAAAATCAAATTATAAACCAATTAGAGCCACCTTGGTAATAGAATAATTGATACGAGATCATTAGAAGAAACTAGAATAAAACAATGATTTGCTTTGAGTTGAGATAGATAAATAGATAGATACCATAGATTCGGGTTTAGTATATATCGATACCTTTTCATTGTATTTTATTAGTAAGAATCTTAATTATATGTTGTTAAGTGGTATTGGTTAGTAATATAAAGAAAATATATGTACAATATCTTAAATAAATAGAACATTGACATTAATGTATTCTGTACTTGCTAATGACTAGAAAGGTTCTTGAGTATATAAGCTTCGAAGGTTGAGGTCTTCGGTGTTAACAGGTGAAGGAGATCAAGATAGTGGCAATCCTTAAACAGACCTCCTACCAACAGGTGTGACTGAAGAAATTAAGCCACGGTAGCTAGAGGAGTACCGCATAAAATCGATACTTGTGGATCACCGCCACAATAAAGAAGCTCATTCAGGGAGCGATAAATCACGTGGGGGTATGGAGAATATCAAAGATATATTTAAGGAAAATGGAAAAATAACAAATATCTGGAAAGGTTAATTCACACAGTTGCTACAGGTTTTATTTTTCCTTGAGTGTTGCTTTAAACCTAAAAAATCTCTAGGAATGAGAGAGACTGGATAGCAAACAGAAAGAGACCAAGAGGAAGAGTTGACCAGATTAAACGATGCCACCAATCATCCGATTAATCTAATCATCAGATGATTGACACTTAACGGCTGTCAACCGTATTCTATAAGTATTATTTTAATATATCGTCAGTACAAAGTCAAAAGTGGCGTATTTGCAAAGTTCACTGGTTTAGGTTTTTCTGTATTTTAACGTTTTCTATTCTCTTCACTAATCCAAAAAAACATAACAGAAAACAAATTGTCACTAATTAAATATACAAAATAGTTAATTTGCTCTATAAAAATCAGAAACTAGTTGTTACTACATTTCTGCAACTGTAAGTCTAACTCAATGTTCTCAGAAATTCTTAAATAAGCAATGAAGCTGATATTGATCAAATCTATATTTTTAATTTTCTTTGGTTTATTCAGCTAGTAAACCAAGTGAATCTGAAAAATAGAATCTTTAAGAAGTAAGAAACAAAAAATCTGAAATAAAGATCGTATGTAGTTTTTCAGTCTAGCCAAAAATATGAACTTGTATTTTAGTCAAATACAAAAATCTTAAATGAACTTTCCATTTTATTTTTACTAATCTAAGTAACTATTCTACTAATTATTAGAATTATAATAATTAATTACTTTCAGAAATGAAAACCTTTAATGCCATTTAATTCCTATGGTAAATTAGTACAATCAGAATAAATATGGAAAAGACCACAATGATGAATCAATTAATAAATATTAGTGTGAATCTATGAAAATATAAATTATAAATTTAATTATTATTTATGATTGAATTGAAAGTTAGAAATTAATATATTAAATATGTGGTTCACAAACATTTTAAACAACATTAAAAAGATTTTGGACAGGTATACATAAAAGATAAGAGGACAAATATTTCTCTTTCGCCTTTTAAAAAATGTAAATTATTAAATTAAATTGAATGAATACTGAATATTAAAAACCATTAAAAAACAAATTATCCTTCATTAATTAATTTGATGACGTTTTAATTAAATTCAGTTTATCAACAAATTTACAAGTGTTCTAGCGGTAGGTAGTAATTAAATTATAAATATGTATTTGTTTTTTGATTTTCAATTATATCATGGAAAACTATGATCAAAATTTATCTATTTAAAATGTTTTTATAATAGTATCATGTTTTTAAAAATATGGGTATAAATTATAATATATATGTATTTGTTGGATTATAGTAATAATTATTTTTTTAAAAAGATTTATGTAAAAAAATGATTTATACAAATAATCGATCGCTATAATTATGAAAGAATATATCCACTTATGATAAAATTTATATTAATTTTTAAGGTGTAATGTTAATCAAAATAACATGTGATTTAAAATTTAATGACAGCGTCCTGCCATATATAAATAAAATATGTTATTTATAGCGTATACATAAGGAAAATTAATATTGTTTTAAATCACCCAGCCATTGGTAGGTATGCTTTTCAGTTTGGTTTGATCATACCCGACCCTTGCGGCTTACCCAGGGCTTTACAAATATACCCGACCTTCCTGCCAGAGGTAAAGAAATACTTCTTGGATATTACAGCCCACCCTTTTCCATGGATACTAATAAATGAATAAATACAAGAAACTAAATAAATACAGTTTGTAGGTAAACCTGATATGTTTTATTCATCATATGTAATATTCTCTCGTTATGAGATATCATTCATTATTTATAACAGATTTTATAATCGATTGTAATAATGCTACAATCACTGAAAAATCACTGTTCGAAAATCATAACGGCTGATTGTAGAGTAAAATGGATATTGAAAAACATTTTAGAAAATTATATCATTAAAAGAATTCCCCACATAACCATTTCTTTATTAAAGTCGCTGTTCCCAGAATCAGAACAGAATCTTATCAAAAATATTTTTTATTAAAAAAAAATGTAGCTTGTTTGCAGGTAAATATATCAAATATATCATATTAAAGAATTTTCTCGCCAGCTCTTTATTGAAATAGTAATTAATGTTATGATGTGAATTAATCAAAAGAAGGCGCATAACAAAGAAAATATAGAAGTAAAGGTTGTTGTTGGTAATGTTTATACTGTCAGTGAGATATATGATCTCTTTCAGCGAAATTAGTAGCGGCTACCATTAGGATTAACGAGGGATCCACCTTTTCTTTTTATTCATTTTTATTCACCGGCAGTGGGCGGAGGGGAAAGGAATAAAGGCGATGAAATATAGAGCGCAATCATGATCCTGATGGGAGTCATGTCTCAGTCCACTCGTTAAATAATATCTACCACTAACATTTACAGTTTCGAATCATCAACACTCATAATTAAGATAATTTAATCTTTTCATGAAAATTAATTATTATATTTGCGATATTTGAATGTTCGAATCTGTGAGCAAATTTAAGTGCTCGATAAGGTGCACTTTAATGATTATATAGTATCTTTGATCAAAGGCTACTACTAATAATCTTAAGTTTTAAAAAATGTTTTTTTGTCAAAACTGAAAAAAAACTAGCTAAGTCCAAAACTGCTTTATTTTGAATTTTTTTTTTACTTTTGAATAAAACAACAATTAATTATTATTTGTTTCCATTCATTAGTATATCATTTACCTGAATACGATTCAAATTTATTTTATCAACGATTTTTGTCTCTATTTGAAACGTTTGAATCTTAGTTACAAAGGTGGTATACAGAAGTATGAAACAGTTTCATAAGTTATGCTCTATCATACTTATGGCTCAGACATACAATTTCTTTCGTGGAGAACACTTTTCCAGGTTAATTGCTGAACTAATATGTTTTAGATACTGGTTAGATACTAATTAGATAGAATATTTGTATATTCGTTGGTAACACATGACGGTAGCAGCGAGGTAACACGCCTAATTACCGACCCAAAGGTTATGAGTTCGAGCCCCGGCCCCAACCGGGAATTTTCCAAGCATATTATAACATAATACTCAATCACAGCCTCCCCTCGGGCATTTGTGAGACCCGTTTGCCAATGGGTGGTACTCACAAAATTAGGCGTGGAAGTGGCGAACCCACCCACCCTATGGATACTTCGTCAATAAGCGTGCGATATATACCCTGGTAACTATACTTTCTAAAAATCATTAATATTTATGATCACATATAGTCTAACTAATTGTAAATTGTATTGTAATGTAACTTGTAACTTGTAATAGTAATTGTAATTGTAAATTGTAATGCTATGTAACTTGTAACAGTAATTGTTAATTTTTAACTTTCTCACTTTGTAATTATATGTAACTTTCTCACTTTGTAACTTTGTAAATATGTCAATAGTAATGTACTTACTTTGTAAATTCAGTGTAAATGACCCTACACTTAAATAAATAATATCCCTAGTACATCGCGCGAGACCTTGGACCTCCACGGTCTGTCGTGCCAATAAAAGAAGTAGAATATTCGTCTATACGGGCGTAATCTTTTTTCTTTGTGTGGCAGCATTTGGAGTAAGAATTTGTATAATTTTTAAAATTAAATGTGATTTTAATAAATACATAACCTGATTCTATTTTTAAATTTTAATCAAAAAAGTTCATGGTTTTGAATATTAACTTTTTTTTTACTTTTAATTTAAAATTCCAACTAATTACAGAAGCATTATTTATATAAGTATAATAACGCCTATTTCGACTTACGGGGTTGTGCTTTCGGGCTAAGCCATCATATTCCTCTCGTATGCAATCCTCACAATCCAAAATTCTCAACGTTCCTTACTTAGTCACAAATAAAGTCATCCATCAGGACCTCAGTGTTCCATATGTTGGCGATTTGGCTAGAACCAAATACTAACCCTTCCAAAATAAACTTCTCAAACACCCAAACCCACTTGTTAATAATTCTTCTCTTCTCCTTCTCTATCTGATAATCCTCCAAGACATGTGAAAAAAGATAGCCTCGAAAATTCCATGAATGGATTGGTTTTCCACATGTATGTACCATACCATTGTATAACTAACATCAAATTTACTTGTTGTATATATTTTAATACAGTTGTAAATGTCAATAAATAAATTAAAGAAAAAAATACAAAAAACTTTTACTTGTAAGGAACCTGCAGCCCACTGAACAGAGCTACTCCTTCCTTGGAATTTGATCAAATTTATACCTTTATTTGACAATAAATGGTAATAATTAAATGTTTTAAATAATATTTTTCTGATTATACTTGTTATTTAAAACTCAGGTGATTTAAATCTCCACCATGAGAAATTAATTAAATAATTATGATTTGTGTCATAGTAGAAATACTCTAATAGAATCAAAGTAGAAATAGTACTTCGGCTTTACAAGAAAAAATTAAAGAATAAAGAAAATGTTAGAGAAAATAAGGAAAGTTTATACGAAATCTGGTGAATGTACTGACACAATTTGCAACTACTGACATACACTGACCAATGTCAATAGGCCTGAACAGTGTTCACCTGGAGTGTGCCTGACAACCTTCAATTACCTTGAATCTTCTTTTTAAACAAGTCTTTTTCTTTCTCTACCCTATTTATCTCTTTTCTGCGCATAGCAATAAAATTTTATTAATAACAGAGTGGTAAATTTATTCTACATTTTCTTTGCGACACTCATACAATTTGAATTTCATTACATTCTAGAATATATATAATAACACAATCAAATATATTATACATTTTTCGTCATTCAGTTGTTATCGTGAAAAAATAATTATCTCTCAGTTATCATTTATACTTATTACTAATAATAGTTTTCTTTTATTTTCTTCTACAATTAAATATACATTATTTCAATATATACGTGCGCGTAAGCTGAATTTCTACTACTTTTCAGTGAATTTCAAATACCTACACATCGAAGTAAGCTAGTAATTAACTTAAATAGAAGGAGTTCAGCTAATATTCTGTTTATATGTGGTATGTAACTTCTCTTAGAGATAAACTTCCTCTACTAAATTCATTGGCAAAAGTGATGTTCAATATTTATACAGATTACGAATTTTAATATTAGCTTCAAACGTTACTTCATCAAAGGAATTCGTGTGTAGCAGGGAATATAATTGTATATAAATGGATTGCTTTAATTTCTTTATTATTACAATAATAAATTTCATGGAACAAAATTAATAATGTTATATACTACCTTCATAACGTAACTACTACGTATTTATAATTATAATTAGAGACCAGATTTTAGTGAAATTTGTTCCCTAGCTTCAAATTTAGCAAAACCTAGACCGGAAGTTTAATTATTCAAAGGACATTCTATTGATACAAGTTATATATTGCACGAATTTCTGTATTCGAGTATTTTCTATATGAAATTGTAATTTTGTATATATTTGTTTTCAGTTTTGACTATAAAGTTATTGTTTAAATTCCGATTCCTGAAACAATTAAATAAAAATGTCACGATTCGATTGTAACAATCAATACTCAGTAAAATAATTCATGATACGATTGTTCAATTTCAATGTTCAATTGTTCCCATTCCGGGCGCTAGTTCTAATATCTTTTTTTTTAGCCCCTATTTGAAATAAAGTTATGTGTTTGAGAGTGTCTGTGTAGTGGAGTTTTGTTTTTATCTGAAACGTTACATTTTAAAACATGAATGTAGTGTTTTAGTATTGACTTTATTTGAGTTAATAGTGATTAATTTATTTTTTTTTTCATAGCTTCATTGAAAATAAGGAATACTTAGGTACAATGATGTCAGTTGAAGTGTGCTGCCTTCTTCTACCCATGGGCATTTTAAGGGCTTTGTCGAGTGTACACTGTATGTGCAGAATCGATGGCGCCGTGTGCGCATCGAAACTATGATGAGCGGGGATTAATTTATCATTTTTATTATATTATTATTATTATTATTATTAATTTATTAGTCAAGGAGCTTTAACTTATAACAGTTCTCTACGAAATTTGTTCGCGAGAATTAGAGTCATAGCTATTCTCAGTTATTCACGTGTTCTGTGTACAATCCTAATTAAGTTCATACAGACTAATAGATTTTCTTAATAATTTTGGTGACTTCGGTTTTTTCCCCATCAAATGTCAAATTATTTGAAAACTCTTTTTCGAGTTCCTAAGCTGGTGGATTAATGCATTTTTAGTGAAAAATAAATAAATGCGTTTTCTAATATAATTTTGGTTAATCATCTGATTATGAGGTAAGTTTACACTTTTGTTGAATAATTAAACAAAATTATTTAATAAAATTCTATTAAAAACAAACATTAAATTGCATATGTTGCCGAGGGGAACAAAATGTCTTCAAAACATCCAAAATAAAAATAAATTAATAAAGTACTATTTTGTTTTAGCTTTTAAAGGCAGGATAGGAGGATATAAAAACTCGTAAAATAAGTTTATTTTTCCTTCCTTTCCTTAAACCTATAATTTTTAGTTGAATTAGAATTACAATCAAAACACTTCTGTCATCAGAAATAAATAATAAACAGAAAGAAAATTAAAAATGTAAATCATCCCATGTTGATGGATAAACGCATGAGTAGAAGAACAAAGGAGAACTTATTTAATTTCCATTGAGAATATTAAATGGGACATAATTAAAATTAATATTCATTTAGATTCGATATTTGAAAAGGGGCTATCATTAATATACTGCCATTTACCAGGCTAAGCCCCACTCCTCGCTCTCATTAAATTCTTCTCATAATCTCTTTCTTCCCTTCATTGTGACGCATTACAAATGAGTTTCTCTAAATTACGAATTAATCAGATTAGAGTAGAAAATGGAATGGAGTTTATCTACTAAGCGTGGAACTGTTTGTTGCACGTTAATAGGTTTTAATTAAACTACCTCAAAGAATATTATTAATGAAAATTTAGAAACTAACCAAGCTTTTTAAGCATAAGCTTATTTAATTTACTGGTTTTCACTACTGAACATTAAATAATAATTTTTACTAATATTTTCAAGTCGATAATATTTCTTTCTTTTGAGATTTTTAAGTTTATTTTTTAATTATCAATATAAAATCATTGAGTGATCATCGCTTATTAAAATTATGAATAAGGAAATTTATCGTTACGGTTTAGTTAATTCACGCTCGATTAAAAAAATAAGAAGTAGAAAATGACGAGAATAAATAACTATTTTAAAAATAACGCTATATATATAGAGAGACTATGTATACGCGCGCGAGAAAACTTGGTATAAAACAGCTACATCTGGTGATGCTAATTTTCATTAAGTTATTACCATGAAAGATTAACAAAAATATATGGAACAGTTTTAACTTTTAACTTAGTTTGTGATTTGTTTCTGGGCCATCATCGCAATTGTATATGCCAACGGAATATTGTGATTTTTGAATTTACAAGAGAGGTTATGGAAGAATCTATGGAATGATGGTTTCTATTCTAGCCATGATTTCGCCAGGATATGTAGCCTACGATGATCGCTATCGGAAACATTTGCTCCCAACGCCGGTCGATAGCCAACCGCAATCAAAAGTGTTGAAAGTTGGAGTCGACGGGAAACAGGGCTATCTCGGCTGTCAAAAGGGAAACAAGTTGGGGCCCTTATTGGCGGCGATAATACCGGCTGATAAGGAGGAGGTTCCGCGGCCGATCTTATCACCTCACGTACAGGAGAACTTTTCAATTTCTTTCCACCTCCTGTCTTCGCCATTCAGCTCTCTTCCTTATCTTAGTTTACTTCGTGCGCCAATGCTCTCTCCGTCATGCTTCTGAAATATTTATTAATGTTATCAGGGTCCTTCGTCTAAACTTTATTAAATTATTAAGCATGAACTTAGTTATCTTGCAAGGGGAGGAACTTATAACGAATGTTTGGAGTGTTTGTTGTAACAGCTCACTTTATAAAGTAAAATCAAGATGTAAGCATCCTCAGGATTAATTGTTTGGAATTCATAAAATTTTCTTAACTGCAGTTGAATTCTGCGTTTGCACTCACTGTATAACAATAAATATTATGACTGAAATAAATTATTCCATTTATTTATTATGACTTCTATTCTCGCCTATCGTTTAGTGACTATGAACATATAAAACATTTTTTCTATTCTTAGTACTCTTTAGGGACTTTCATTGAGTAGAAATCATTGTTCTTTAGCGGGTAAAAATAATTGGAATTGCAGCAATGGACGACTGAAAAATGCGTTAAATGTCGGTGAGCTGAATTTAAAATTATTCACAAGATTATAAATTTAGCTCTGAAATAAGGAATAAAGGGTCTATTAGCCCGAGAGTTCGATAGGAGCATGTGTTAAGCCTAATCTTGCATAATTATACGTTTACGAGTTTCAAAAGAGAGAGGTATTTAGGCTTAAATTCTACATGATATCGGCACCGAACCTTCGCGTTAGCTGAATATTATTATTCTTAAAAATTAATTTATCAAGACAGGCAAACTTTTGATTCGCTCCTTTGAAATTTTTCACTGAACCGATTCTATGAAAACCCTATCTCCATAAAAAATTAGCAGTAAAAAGTTTCCTTTCATTAATAGGAGAGTACCTTTATAAATTTTCTTATTTATAATGAACCCATATTAACAAATAGTTTAAATGTGTATCTCTTAAACAAAAGGTAATAAAGACATATCACTGACTTGACTGCTTTCAGAATACATCGTTAATAATTGAAAATACTTTTAATTTTCTTTTTATAATATTCAGCTGTCAAATGTGCTGCTTCGTAAAAATATTGTATATTTAACAAGAATGCTGTCTGCTATCACAATGTGCTGACACAACTTTTCCCTCCAATTCTTTGAATATCGCTCCTGTATGTTCTTATTTTTTATGTTCAGTCCATACCACTCATTTCGTATACTCAAGCAACTAGATTTCAATCATTAAAATCATTATGAAGAAAAAGTTAAAAAAAAATCATTTGTATGCTATAGTAATCACCGAATCTGAAGTGTGACGAGAATGTTATTAAAGCGGTATCTGGTATTTAAGCTGCTTACCGCATTAAATTATCGTAGATGCCAGGGATGAGCCTGAACGCATCAAGTAGTTAAGAACAATGTAAATGAGGATATCCATGAATAACAATGTAAATAAGGATATCTATCTTCATTTTATATGTAAAATGTAAATTTACGTTTTACATATAAAATGTAAATTATTTTACATTTATTAATCGTTTTTCTATGTAAATAATAATGTAGTTTAATAGAGCAACAATCTGAGGGTTAACTGCAACAAATAAAATTGCTTTACAATGGTAGAGAATTTGAGGACATTTCATCGCTTTTTCAAAAAATAATTTTTAAACACTGTAGAGTTTAAGAGAGAATGGGATGATTCTATAAAAGAGGTGTGTACACCGTTGATAAAATGTGTGTTTTTTTTAAATGTTCAAATTCAATTGTCCGTATAATATAGTACTTAATGCGATGTTTTACTTTACTATAATCTCATGAAGGATCTATATAGATTTGGATGAGCTATGACAAAGACACAATATGGGAGCTAGAGAAGGACCCCCACCTGAGGATTGGGCACAGGTGGCTAATGGCTTTGGAAGAGGATTCGGGCCGCTACGTGATCTCAGCCTAATTACCCCTCCCATCCTTCTCTTCCATCAATAGTCGTTTCCTAATACAGTTTCTTCTTTTTTTGTTTACTTTTTCCACGTATTTTATTGATATGGATTATTTTCTAAATTGAAAAAAAAAGGATACTGAAAATTCCCCTAACACACCCCTTGTCTAATATCTCGTTCAACAAGGCTTAAAATCAGTTTAAAAATAAAAACCTCGATTATCAATTTTTTTTTCACAATCTCTGCTTTTCAGCACGACTCAGCAAGTTATGGAAAAATAAAAAGTATAGAACAGCACAGTAGTAAGATATAAATCGTTTAATCAAGCATCACAGGATGGATTCATTGTTCAAGAAAATTTATTTTCAGTTTTATTCAGTTTTATTTGTTTTCAGTTGTTCAGTTTTCTACTTCGTCGTCGCCAGGTTTCGAATCCTGTCTTCTAATAATACTTCACTTTTTAAGTATTTCTATTTCTATTCTTAAAATTGTTAGATATATTGTGAGGAAGTAAACATTTTAACACCTTATGTTTTCATTTGTGTTCTGAAACACAATAATAATATGTTTTACTTGTTTTGAGGCAACTTTCCTACAAATTTAGTAGTAGTGTTGGCCAGGATATTAAATCGCTTATATATAGAAATATTGAAAACCAGAAAATTGTAATTATGATTGCTTATTTGAAGGAATATTATCCAGTATAACTAAGCAGAGCATTTTATTTACATTTATTACTATAAAAATATAAAAATTACTTTTTGGAGAAGATGGTCGGGGGGTGCGGTCAGCAAAGGAACAACATAAATAAACAAAAACATATTTATTTATGCCAACGTTTCGACCTGATTTTCAGGTCTTTATCAGGGCTATAAAAAAAAAAAAGACAACAACCATCATTTAGAGAGAAATTTGCAAATATACACAATAATAGAATGAAAATATAAATTAGTTGATTACTAACAATGGACAAGAAAAGAAATAATGAAAATGAAATAATATAATGAAAATATAAATTAGTAATCAACTAATTTATATTTTCATTCCATTATAGTCTATTTTTTATTTTATTTTATATATTTGTATTTATTTATTTTTATTATTATTATTTTGTTTATAAGTTAAGTATCGGCGAAAGTCAAATGTCAAAAAAGAGAAGAAGGAATAAGATGTAACACGTGTGAACTGCTGTAACTTTATTGGGTTCGGTACATCTCTTTATATACATGCGATTAGCTGATCTCCTCAGTCAGCTGACATAGAAGTAACAGCTGACTAAGGCTGTAACTTATATATATATATTTTTATCTATTTTCTTTTTATTTATATGTTTTTTATTTATTTTTTATCTCTAAATGATGGTTGTTGTCTTTTTGTTTTTATAGCTCTGATGAAGACCTAATCAGGTCGAAACGTCGGCATAAATAAATATTTTATTGTTTATATATATAAATAAATATTTATGTTTATTTATGTTGTTCTTTTGCTGACCGCACCCCCCGACCATCTTCTCCAATCAGTAATCTACGGTCAACTATATACTCCTCATTAAAAATTACTTTTTATTTAGCATTGTCAATTCAACGAAAGGTGTATTCCGAGAATTAGTATCATGATATAAGTTTTACGTTATTAGGTTACATATACATAGTAATTCAGGGTCCGATTCTGAGGATATTGCCAAATTCCATTTGGGCTAATATTATTCAGATTGGACATGTATTGGATTTTCTTGGTAAGCGGGACAATTTGATAAAAAAGATAACAATCCCTCAATGCCACTCCATCACAAACTGAACAAGGCTTCAGTAGGACTAAAGTGTATTTGTTTAAGCCGACATTATGAGTGATTGCATATTTACAGTAAAACCGCAAAGCACTGTCGACAACTGGTACTGGAGCCACCTCCAGAATTTTTTCTATGTAGCCACGTAATTTCCTATTATATTTTTGGAAAAAGGGCCTATATGTTTCTCAGATATTTGTGATTTTAATTATGCTAGATGATGGAAGATTAATGGGCGGAAGCCCCAAGAAGCACCCTACTGGTACATTTACCCTATCGTTTAAAAAAGGTAAATGGCCAAAGTAATAAAACGAAAAATTCTTTGAAATGATTATGAAAATGTCAATTTATATCGGATATCATTCAGTATTGCTCTATAATAAAACAAAATTAATCAGTTATTTTCTGGGAATACATCAATATTATTAGGCTATTTTTCCACATAAACTGTGTAAGAAAAACTTATTATATTGCTGATTTTATTTAATTATAAAACTTTAACATCGTTTAGGTAGGGAGCGAAGAAAATTTTATTTAGAAAATAATTTGTGAAAATTCCACCTAGCCGACTAATTAATCTTTATAATTAGCAGAATTCCTTGTTATTGTTGATCTTTTGTGCCTGGCTACTTGTAGTTCGGATACTGATTTTTAAGCCTCCGGAAACCTTTTTTCTGATTTTATAAAAATTGAAACGTATTCAATTATATATTTTAAATTGCAAGTTATTAATCATAGTTTTTTTTCGAACGATTATACTAATTACTTCTTCGTAACGTTATTTTTACCCTTTTATTTAACACACAAATAAATAAATAAAAAGAAATGTAAACACAAGTACATATAAAAAATTATCAATACAGCGGTGTTATTCTTGATGTGTGACATAGTGTGAGAGAGTTCTGGCTTGTGCAAATGTGTTTCTACAGTGTTCCTTTAGTAAAGGGATAAGTCGAACCGAATGAGGGAGCCGATGGGAAGCATGGTTGCTCACATCCTTCCACATCTTCCATCACGCTGGCTTTACTTCGTTTCTTGTCTGCAACCTCCTTCCTTCCCGTCACTGATTTGTTCTTTTTTAAATATTCACCAAACCTATTTACACTGTTTCATGTTTCTTATTGCTTTGTCATTGAATTGAGCTATGTAGCAATTTTTTAGAGGGAGGCGACTTATTTCGAGCTTGATGCGTCAAACCAACGGATTTCCCGACCTGACAATGTGTCACGTCTGCAGAGGGGCAACTGGCGCCAGTGTGAATTCCAGACTAAGCCAACTTTAGCCATTAAGAATCACCGGACAATCTGATACATCAACTTAAACCACTTACATCAAAATTTAAGGGGTTTATAATAAACAATTTGTTTTAATATTTCCAGAATAAAACAAAATTAAATATTTATTTATTATTGAATGTTATTTTTTTTTTTTTTTTTACTTTTATAAAAATGTATACAAGTTTTAAATTGCACATAAATATTTGTACAATCAGATTTAAATATTTCTTAATCGCAATAATATATTTAAGCCAATTTATTCTTAGAAAATTGAAAATATTCGTTATTCTTCGTTATGTTGTAATTATAACCGTGTAATTTTTTTTTTATTATGAGCTTAGAAAATGCCACCCCAATTCCTTTTCCTTTAATTCGTTTATTAAATCATAAGTAACTAAAATCTGTTTAAATCAATTTAGCTAAACCTTCGAATTCCTCTCTTATCCATTCCTTACAATACAAAATCCTTAATGCTCCTTACTTTGTCACAAATAAAATCAACCATAAAGACCTTAATGCTCCATATCTAACTGACCTAGCCTGAACCAGATATCAATCCTTCCATTATAAACTCCCTAACCAACCAAACCCAGTATTTAGTTCTATGCTTCCTCTTTTATTCCTGACAATCCTCCTAGGCGCCTGAAAAGAAGATTCAGCCCCAATGTAGGAAAATTATTAGAGTGCTACCAATGGGTAGTTAGTTTCTCTACATGCCTTTGTCACTCCATTATGATCTTATATCAAATTTACTGATGTATTTTTATGTAAATATCATTAAATAGAAAAAAAAAATCAATTTAGAATCATTTTTCACCAATAAAATATCTACAGTATCTTTTGTTTGTTCTTCCAATTTTATTTAATTTGAAAAGGAATATACAGTCATAATATTGCAAAGAAATTTAATTTAATGTTGAATTAAACATTTTTTTCAGTTATAATGTAAAATTAAGGTGACAATGGAATTATTCAAGCAACGTTAAGATAAAGATAACACGGGTTGAAGTACGTCACCTGCAGCTTAGCTACGGTTGTAAGTTCTTTTTAGATAATTAAAATTAAAAATAAAATAAATATAAAAATGTAACTGAAACATGGAGGTAAAGACTGAGCTTTTATCAACGGACCTGTTCCGTCTCCTTTCAGACACTTTTTAAAGATATCATTCATCCTTTTTTTTTTTTTTTTTTGCATAGTACTGTACTTTTTCATAGGACAAAGGAAAAGTTGAACCATCCGCTTTATATTTCCATTGTAGCTAAAATATTCTACCTTCCACGGTTGCTTTACCTAACCTGTCTAGCAATTAAGCTTTCTTTATACCATCCCTACTGCTTTTCAACTGGATCAATTATCATAATATTGTTGCTAGTACCCTTTGGTCTCTTGCGTCTAGTTTTCGCTTCTCCTATTGCATAAAATATAAATATTGTAACATTGATATTTATCAGATAAAGATTCTTTAACATGAGAAAAAGTTCATCAATATCCCTTGATTGAAGTTGAACCTAAAATCTTTTCGGTAATTAAATACATATTACTAGTTACGGCCAACCTTTTATGGCATTTTGTGCTTTAATATTGTTATAATTTATATATTTAATTCTTTTCGGATAAAAGTGGATAGTAATTTGTGGGATAACTTCATCCTCTAAGTGGCACATATGGCCAATCAAGTTAAATAGCATTTATTGTTAAGCTATCTGCCTAAACAACTCAATTCCTAAATAAATGGATATATAATTTTATTTATTTCAATACAAGTGAGATTGAAGGCCAGTTGTCTGATGATAAGGTAAAGACTAACAGGGGAATCTTACAGGAATAATTTTATATAATGAATTGCTTTATGTGGCATTTTTTTTTCATATCCGCAGTCTTTCACCGGTTTTCAGCTTCATCATCTTCTTCATTCTTTATCACACTTTTCTCTAAGCAATTTATTATACGATTTGTTTATTAATATTTATATATTGCACTCATGATTAAGTTGCAAAAAAATGTTTTATACATACGCACCCCTACATATTTTATGTTTAAAAAAGATAAGTGTGTTAAAAACTATTAAAAAAAAAGTTACATAATAGGGTAATATGTGATAGAAGAGAACAAAAAAAAAATAAATTATTAGAATCATTTTTTTTATTCAATTAAATGAATCTGTACCGCTACAACCAAAGACGGGTAAAAGGCCCAATAATTTGTAAGTAAATACTACATCGGTTGTGCAAGGAGGTCGCCAGATTCTTCCTCAACCATGAGGATACCCAACATTATGAGGCTGGGTGGCTCACAATTGCACCCCCACAGAGTTTACTTACGGCTACAACAGAGTAAATAATTATGTACCACAGTCGAACCTGGAAGAATAGTAAATTTAAGGATTGGAAGTATAGTAAATTTAATAAAATATGATCTCTAATAAAACTGTTTATGTTGAATAGGTCTCTTGATACAGTATTCCAAAGAGCAACATTGTTTTCCAAACATAAAAAATAAATATTTTGCAAATTAATTTTGGCTAATATCATTGAAACTTCAGCTCTTACGAAGATAAAAATTATTACCTCCAGTATTTAACTAACTTTAATTTAAATGCAAGACATCACTACGTCTTACAGTTCCTAAGAAAGAAACTTTTAAAAATATGAGCTCTAATAGAACTATTTACGTTTAATAATTCTTATAGTTCTATTTTTTTCTCTCAGGATCTTTGTAATATTCTAATTATAAAATATTTTAATTAGCCTCTTAACTTATAAGTCAAATTTCTTTTTTCAATAAATATGTTTTTAATTATCTAAACCATATTGTTACGCATTTGTATAAAATGAAAATTATGAAACCTATTGTTCCCTAAAATCATTGAGATCAGAGGACGTCCAGTCGCAGTAAATCTGGACTGCGGTTTCCCTGGCGGACGGTAGACCTCGCTCGGTTTGGTTACTGCGGCTTGGGACATCGGGTGTTTAGTACTGCTCTGTGTCCGCCCGGTAGTTAATGTACCTACCTCTATCGGTGTAAAGGGTAATACGATTAATTCATTACATTCAGATAAATAAAAAAAACTAATCTGCCAAATGAAAAAAAATATAAATTATTATTAATTATATGTTTTATATTTATCTAGTTTTTAATAACATAATTTATTGTCACTGTTAAACTGTAGTTGGTTGTTTCGTATAAAATTTAAATTATTGCTTGAAGAAGTTTGTCGGGGGGTGCGGTCAGCAAAGAACAACATAAATAAACAAAAACATATTTATTTTTTTGTTTATTTATGTTGTTCTTTGCTGACCGCACCCCCCGACAAACTTCTTCAAGCATTAATCTACGGTCAACTATCTACACCTCAAAATTTAAATTAATTTATTAATAATAATTTATATGACCTTAATTGGAATTTTATAAAAAAATACTAATGGTTTTCAAGTTTAACGTCAAACGACTGACATGGAATCCTCATACAAGACTGAAAAGACAGGAAACTGCTCGTCGATTTCGACTATTACAACATTTACTAGACAAACGGTCCAAACTTCCAATCCATTACAAAAGACTGATCTACATGACTATTATAAGGCCTATTTGGACATACGGAGTTGAGCTATGGGGCTCCACTAAACCATCTAATTCCTCTTGAATCCATTCCTTACAGTCCAAAATCCTTCGTAAAATCCTTAATGCTCCTTACTTTGTCACAAATCAAATCATCCATCAGGATCTCAATGTCCCCTATGTTGCTGATTTGGCCAGAACCAGATACCAATCCTTCCATAATAAACTTCCCAACCACCCAAACCAACTCGTTTCTAGCCTGGCTTCTCCTCCACTACCTAATAATCCTCCTAGACGTCTGAAAAGAAGATGGCCTCGAGATCTTCTCCTTTAGAAATGTTTTTGGAGCTCTATCAATGGGTAGATTCTCCACATGTTTTTATCATGCCATAATATCACTTGCAGCAAATTTACTTGATGTGTATATATGTATACAGTTGTAAATAACAATAAATAAATTATTAAAAAAAAAGTTTAACGTTATAGACTAATAAATAAACTAAAAGTATATTAGACATTTTGTGACGTGACAGTTATTCAACTCGCATCAGACGTAATATCTGATCATATTATATATCATACTAGATAAATTGAGGTAGTTAATGATAATAAGTGCTGTCATGACTGAAACAATCAGTATGAGAGTTGCTGCAATGTCCAAAATAGTGCTTCAATTCACTTCAAGATTGAACATGTGACATGTAACATAACTGTAATGGTTCTCATTACTTGAACTATTATACAGTTTACCCTATGATAGTACCTGCGACATTTGTTGCTATGACTAAAAACAGGTGCATAAAACTAATATCTTATGTAATTTTAATTAAGGTAAGAGTTCCTTGTACTCCTGTATTTATGAGGAATAAAATAATCAATTACTTTTAAAGTATTCAAATTAAAATAATTTTCGCTAAATTGAAAAATAAAAAGTACTCAAGTTATAGAAGTAAGTTCTTATTGTACTCGTCAATCATCAACTGAAATAAAAAACTGAAAAAACGTTCTCGGTACTCGAGTATTGTTATAATTTGAGTAAAGTATACCATACTTCCTACTCAATGCATTATAGGTCATCTCTATGTACACTTAGTAATTAGTAATACAAGTTTGGCATAAACAGAAATACCAAAGCGTATTTGGATATAAGCAGCAATTTAGTAATCAAGGATGGTGCGTAAATTAACAGAGTCAAAGGAAGGGGAAACGGAAACGTCAGTTGGCGATATGGTTGAAGCTCTGGATACGAGGGATGGAAGTTTGATCCCAGTGGCTCTACCTGGCAGGAATAAAGTATACCAACAGTTGGGAGTAGATTCAATTAGCGCCACTAACTAAGTTTGTATCGGCTACAGCTGGGGCATCGCTTAGCCACGCTTCAGCTAGCGCTCCATCGCATTACGGTCCTGGCCCAGGATCCACGTTTCACCCTTCGCAATATTGGCTCAATTATGTGACAAATCGCCTGGGCAATTGCTCGTTTACTTTATTTTTTAATGATGAAAGCCATAAGGATCCCTGGAGTTATTGTTTTTTTATTCATTTGAATCAAATGAGGGGGGTAACAACTATTGCCAATAAGAGCTTTGATCAAGTTGCTCTAAAAAACATCGATAGATCACTTTAACCATTATGCAGACCAAGAATCGAGTTGGTCTGTTACTAGGATGGAATATATAAAGATAATTGTAAATTAATATGGTTATACATCATTGTTTTCATGTTGTACAAATGGTTAATACTTATTTTTTATTATTTGCGCTTTTGTTTGTATGTTTATTTTTTAAATTCTACATTTTGTTTGATAGATACTTGACTATAATGACCATTTCTCTCATGTGCTCCATAGTTTCGAATCCTTTTCTGGATACCTGAACCTTATACAGATCAAAAATACAAAGTTTTCGTGAATACGTTTCTTGTTGATTGTAGCTGGTCTACAATGTATTTGTAAGCTTCTGAATTTTAAAACAACTCTTTCGCTTCTTATATCTATATATTTTCTCATCAAGCTGGTCCAATCTATCTATAGATTTGGTGAGTTGCGCAATTACTTGTAGCTGGACAGCTAAAATGTATTTTTACGTGTCTCATTTCATTGTTTTATGTGCAAAACTCTAAGATGAGCTTACAGTTGTCAAAACTATTCTGATATCTGCCTAATGTTGTCGATGAATTAGAGTCTGTTACTTGGTCATAAGAAGTGCAATGTTTCTTTTAAAATATATCAGCATTAACTGATAAATATTCAACACTGTTCTTTTTTAATTACGAAAATTTCGTTGTGCTTATTATCTTTTGTTCCTTCAACTATTTTCTAAGAGTTGATTGTTCCTAAGAGTTCAGGATCGTATTCAATATTACTAGTTTTGTTAAAATGTGAAGAGTAAAATGAATCTTTGAATGTCTCATCAAACAAATAAATAAAACGAATAGCTACTTAAATGGTATATGTTATAAAAATAAAAGAATGTATACACCCCTCCGTTCACATTGCCCTAATCATGTGGCACTCAATAAAATGCCTCATAAATCAAACAAAATAGTTATTTCATAAACATTTTTTACCACTAATAACTATCACGTCCATCACTTCCAAAAAAAAGGTAACATACTAAGAAAGCTAAAATATTTCAGTTATTATGTTATTAAAAATAAAAAATGCTTTTTTGACTTATGTTGAAAATTCTGATGTTTATACTGGAACTGTAAACCATATGAAAAAGATTATTGTGAAATATTTACAGTAACCGATCACTAGGAGTGCAAAGGTTAATTTAATCCCTCAGCTCAGAATAGATTTTTTCCATCTAATAAATGTTCACACACACACACACACATACATTATAT
>NW_027114633.1:26097-60331 GCF_000696795.3 Halyomorpha halys
TATACACACATACATTATTTTATACTTTAGCTTTGGCTATCTTGTACTACTGTTTATCTTGAGTAACAAATTGAATGACTCAGATAGTTCACTAACTAACACTTCTCTGTTTATTTACTAATAAGTATTGTAATAATCCGAAGAAATATTCTCTTCAATAAATGATCTCATTTGAATATAAATTTTTATTATTTTAACATCAAGTTCTAAAAAACGTTTTTATGTAATCCGTCGCTATTTCTGTAACTCCTACAATCATACCCACATATTAGGAACTGACACTGATATGTACTTGGTTGTTATTTCAAATAGGTATGGATAATTTGAATCTATTAAAATTTTGATATTTTTCTTGGTTCATTGGTCTAATGGTTTTCCGGAAATAATTTGAATAACTATATAAATAAATAAATAAATAATGCTATGCCAGTGCGTAGTGTAATAAGCAGGGGTCCTTTTTGAAAACTTTCTTTCCGTTCAGAAGTCCTTGAGGGTCTAAATGATAGTAATTGTCTTAACAAACTGTTTACCCCCGGCCATTGTTGACAAATTCTGAATTAAGGTAGTCCTTCGAAAAGATGTTTACTCCAATATAGAGTGGTATTTTTCAGTTGAATAGGAATCGATTGTGGTCATTCCAGCTGCCTTTAATTCGCCTTTGCTTATTTTTTTTTAATCTTGGAGTTCTGTTCAGTCACTGGTGATAAATTGAATTTTTTTTAAAAATACTCCAATTCCTGAGTTTTTAAAACCCTAAAAACAACAACATTCTTATTGTAACTTAACATCATATCATTCTTAGTGAAAGAATTTCCAAAATTCAAAAGATAACTTTTATAAAAAATTAAGAAATTTTCTTTAATATTTTTTAGGTGTTTGCTTCTTTGCTACGAATCTCATATTAATAGTAAAACGCTAAAATTTGAATTGTAAAGTGTTTAAAGAGTGTCCTTAATTAGGTTCCAAAAGACACAAAATACTGCTTGAAACATTGTTAATTATCCAACACGGACCAGCTACTAATTGTGGGTCCCCTAGTAATAGCTGCCAAAGAAACATGACTACCCTCTATTTTCTGAAATAATTTAGGATATTATGCTAAAAGTATTGCGAACGTCGACCATTTAAATTTTTAAAACTGAGTATTTAATTTGTAATCAAAATAAATGAATCTACAGAATAAATTTAAAAAGAAATTTATTTAATAATTATATAAATATTGAAAACGCTATAAATATCCTAAAGGAGACATCCAGATATATAAAAAGATGTTTTTATTAAACTCAAGGGAATAAATCACAAACAATTTATATATTGGAGTCCTATGAATGGGTAGATTCTCCATATGTTTGTATCATGTCACTATGTCACCTACAGCAAATTTACTTGTATATATTTTATACAGTTGTAAATAACAATAAATAAATTATTAAAAAAAGACTTTATATAGAGACAAATAGAATAATCTGTTTTACACATAGAAAACCTGTTGAAACCTTTTTTAAATTAAAGTTTATTGGAAGAGCAATAAGAAGTTTCGGATAGCTTGTTTTAGATAATGATCAATCTTTATGTTTTAAGCATTGCATCTTATACGATATTATTCATTTACTGAGCTAATTTATGATACTTTGCCACATGGAAGTGATTCCAGAACAATCCAAATATGATATTAAAACTTCAATAAGTTAACTAGGATTTACGACACCTCATCCGCCCCTAACGTGCAGATGCACACCACCAAAATCTCAGTTTAAAAATTAATACTGATTTTATGATTTCTTGTTAATTGTAATCACTCCTGTTTTGTATGATGCTGATAATTACCACTACATTTACAACATGTACTATTTCAGTGTGCATTCTTTTTTTTTTTTTTTACCACCTTAGTCAGGATAGTATTGTAATTGGGTCAAATTTTTGATGTGATATTTTCAATTGTGTATTTTATTTAGGGACATCAGAGTACCAAAAAAGCATTTTTGGGAATTGATCTGCCTGTCTGTGCAACGATTACCTCTTGAATGGATGATTTGGTTGCATCTTTCATTGCCTTGGAGAATTTTGCCCCCTCATGTAATAGTACACTAATGATAGAAGAATAACGTTTTTTTTTTCTCTGGATTCTATCACCAAAGCATGATTTTTATTTTTAATTTTTATCAGAGTCCAGAAAAAGTATTTTTGGCAATAGATCTGCCTATCTGTCCAACGATTACCTTTTGAATGTATCACTTTTACTTCTTTATTTCATTTTATTTTTTATTCCTTTTTCTAAATTTTTTTTTTATATTTGTATTTTTTTTTCTGCTTATATTTTTACTTTCCTAAGCCCAATGAAATTCTAAAAAAAAAAAAAAAAATATATATCGTTTTAATGAGGTCAGTAATAGGGAAGATTTGTCTTGTTAAAGTTTAAAAGCATGATATCAAAGTAGAACTCAGTTTTTCATAAAAAAAAACCAATCAATTTTGGTTTATTAATTTTTGAATTAATAATTTTTTTTATTATTTCGAAATTGATCCTCTGGAACATTCTAGGATCATTGAAAAGATAATTGAGTTATGAAATAAGACTAAAAACAAAGAAAAAAAATTATTTTTTAATTTTTTATCTATACTTTTATTTATTATAAATAGTATTTTTACAGAAACCAATATTAGTGAAAGTATGGAAACAAATTGTTGTATTGCTTTTAGCAGGCTAAGTGGTAAGGAAGTTCCTGTGGTATTGATACACCAAATGTTTATTGTATAAATTCTGTATACATATTTATATACACTATTTCAGTTATTTTGTTTTTTTATATTTCTTCATGTAATTCTACTATTTTTATTTTGATGAAGGTCAAGAAATTAGGCCGAAATGCCGATATATACTAAAGCAGTATATTATCTTGCTATATCCTGCTTCATAAGAAGTATTATTTGGGTTTCAAACAGGTGCAATGAAAAATTATGTCTGATTACAACTAAATTGGAACTATTATAGTCTAGAAATTCATTCATACTTGCTTATTATATACAAGAATAAAAAAAAAACTTACCACTTTATTGAATAATATAAATTTTAAAACATTGTTATAAATATTTCTTTTTTTTTGTAAGATAATCTCTAAGAAAATTCAAAAATTTCTACACAAACGAGTGTAGAAATTTGAAATTTCAAATAATACTTAAACTTTTTATTAAAAAAAAAAAAGTTTGTTATATTAAATTTCCTAAGTTTTCCGGAGGAAAGGTGATATTGAATTATCGCAGCAGATGACTAATCATGCTAATACTTTTCATATTACTATTAAATATTATTAAACTACTCAATTGAGAAATTCTCCCTATTTAAAAAATAATTTATCAGCCTCAATAGCTATGAAGTTTAATCAAGAACTTTGAAACGTATAAGTTTCTTGTGATGTTTTTGATTGTTGCTATTGTGGAACAATGTCCCATAAATTGATTGATTTCAATTCAAACCATTAGTGTTTCCGATTAAATTAATTAATCTTTAACAGATATTTACATTTTCTTTGTAATTATTACTCCAAGATGAAATGTGAATATTCCCTTTCGTTGGTTACGACAAGTTGAGTCAGAATGGAGTCCTATCAGTACTAATCTTCCTCACCGAGTGAGAGCATTAGGACCAACGTTCACAACTCAGGTTGGGCAATAAATCATCACTTATAAATAGTATTGTACTCTGGACAGACGTGCGGCTGTCACCGTGCCATCCTGACAAATCTCGTAAATTTCCCTTCATATTGTGTTTAAAATGGAGATTGGTTATAAATATCTCAACTTTATTTTATTTTTATTAGTAACAGGGGAGGATTGTATTTATATAGTGGAAGATTCATTAAGAATAATGCCTCGTGTATTATAAAAATTTTCTATTAAAATTATAAACGTAAAGATTAATAAATATATAGTCGTACAATTTCATTATATTCCATGTTATATGGTTGATATTGTCAAAAATATAAATTTTTATTAGATAATTTATGTTTATATTAAGTAGTTTATCATTGATATAAATCATCAATTAATGCATTATATTAATCATTAATATAAATATATATTTTTTTAAAATTAGATTTAAGAAGTTATATATTGTTCGCTGATTTACAACGAAGCTATCCAGCACAACGATAGGTTCAAGTGTTCTCATGATACATTGTTTTTTACTTTCACTAACCTGTTTATGGTATATATACTAAGGGAATTTATTGCGGTCCCACAAAATTACAAATTCGAGTTTCCGTCGGAAATACATGTTTTAGGGTCTCCTAAATGGTCTGTTTGTGAACGGCAAAGCTAAACAGCGAAAAGCTGTGAAAAAGTTGTAAAACTAAAATGACAAATTTTTGGCGAGTATATCTCTGGGATTTAGCTGTTTATTTAATTAATATTTTTATTATTAATATTTTCGCTAAAATCAACTAATCGGATATCCAAAAACAACAAATTTTATCAAACTTGGTGAATCAATGAACAATTGAGTGATTTTTAATACCATATATGTCATATACCTTAATGCCGATTAGTCAAACAATATTTTTCAGCTATGAAATAATTATCAAGTTAATAGAAATCATAACAGCAACCGAAGCTATCTTAAGGTTTTTATAAAAACGTTATATTGATGTGTTTTTTTTTTATCGATTCCCCGTTTTCTGAACGAGTTCAATATTTCTATTTGTCCTTCTCTCCCTAGATTACGATTTTTGATACCTAGCCGGAAAAAAATATAAAATGCTATCTGGCCCAACAGCAATAGGGGAATTTGGTTTCCTGACCGACGCTGTAAGAGGGATCAGTTGCTTCTGGAAGCTATTAAGATATTAAAATGTAAACAGGAGAAGTTTAGGTCGGCGTAAGTTTGCCCTTAGTTTACAAGTAGAGTAGCTGTTATACACCCCGTAAGGCCTTATAATGGAGCCAGAGAAGGCCCCTCAACAGTAATTAATAGAAGTTAGGCGAATTTCATCCCCTACAGCCAACAACACTCAGGGGCCAGTTTGCTAGTGTTTACGATCCGTTGGCTGGCTAATGTGTTCTCTCAGTTTGTTTCTTGTCTTTAATTGATTTACGTCAGCTGGAGCTGTTATAAAGGGTTCAGATAAATTAATGGGCACGTTTGGGACCTAGAACTATTTGAAGCTGCTGTGATTTACGTCGTTCAGTGGAGCAACGGGTTTCAAAATTTATTATATTTATTTTGAATGGGGGTATGAACTTCTAATCTCTATATAACCATATGATGAAATGGTTTAGAGAAGAGTGAAAACTAAAGCTATCATTTGAGTTCAATCTCCATGTTCGCAACCTCAATTCAATACCCATATTTCTTTGGCTTTATTGCTAATTTACGTGTTATCCCAAAACCTGCTCTTAGAATATGTTAACAGTCAGTTTGTACTAAAACGATTGAAAATGTTTTAAATTTACAAGTAATGAGGCAAATTACTACTTATTAACGATTACCAAGTTGTAATGTTGTAAATCAGTCTTTTTTTGCTACGAGTGGAACACAGGCCACATTTCTCCCAGGAATTTATCTTTTATCAGGGTTAAGGTGCTGTGTTTTTTGTTTAGTTTTTAATAATTTATTTATTGTTATTTACAACTGTATAAAAATATATACAGCAAGTAAATTTGCTGTAAGTGACATAGTGACATGATACAAACATGTGGAGAATCTACCTATTGATAGAACTCCAATAACATTTCTAGAGGAGAAGATCTCGAGGCCATCTTCTTTTCAGATACCTAGGGGGATTATTAGGTAATGAAAGAGAAGCCAGGTTAGAAACAAGTGTTTTTGAGTGGTTAGGAAGTTTATCATGGAAGGAATGGTATCTGGTTCTGGCCAAATTGGCAACATAATGCACATTGAGGTCCTGATGGATGACTTGATTTGGGTCAAAATAAGGTGCATCAAGAATGCATTATGAAGGATTTTGGACTGTAAAGATTGCGTACGGGAGGAATTCGATATGGTTTAGTGGAGCCCCAAAGCTCTACTCTGTATGTCCAGATAGGTCTTATTATAATAGTAATGTAGATCAGTCTATTGCAATGGCTTGGAAGTTTAGACCGTTTGTCTAGTACATGTAATAGTCGGCATCGAGAAACAATTTCTTGTCTTTTCAGTCTTGTATAAGGATTCCATGTCAGTTATTTTTCTGGATGTAGTCCTAAGTAACAGATCAGTTTCACAGATGTAAGTGGAATATTATTAAAGGATACTGTGGGGCAGGATGTTTTATGACGCTTTACGACGAAGGGTAAATCTGATTTGGTGGGATTTTTATTCATATAAGTCGTTTATTTATTCTTATTTGGAAGATAGCCGTTATATGGATTAGGACAGATATGCATTCTAGGAAGACTCGGAGGAAAACAGATCATTCTCAGCGAGACAGATTCACGATATATAACGAGACGCACGATTTCAAAGCCGTACCAAAACAATTTTGAATAGAAAAACGAGTCCTTGAATATACATTTAGAAGCCATTAAAAATCAGGTATCATAAAAAGATTAAAAATATAATAAAATATACAAATAAAAATAATAAAAGAGAGTAATGATATTTCATAAATTCTATTGAGCCACAGTACTATCATTTTCATAATCATCAGCACCGCCATCATCATTTTAATATCTAGTGCTAATGACAGTGAAACCTCGACATTCCAAATAGTTTTATACTCCTAGCGGAAGGGGCCTCATTTTCTTATTATTTAATTTTCGCTTGAAGACACTAACGAATTAAGCTTATGAAATCCTATAAACTAATTTTAATTAAAGTTTAAATGTTTGTCGAACTAAGTGAAATTACGAGAAATTTATTTGTTTCATAGAAAAAATAATTTTTATATGGGATATCATTATATATTTATTGCATATATTTATTGCCTCGTTAGGAACGGTGTGCAATTCCTGTCATTCATTAATTTAATGAATTTACTTTAAAAACATTAATTTTTTTTTTTAATTAAAAAATTAATTTTTTTCCGTAGCGGTTAAGTGAAATGGGTTATGAAACTTGGTTGGTGAGAATAAATAACTATGAATTGAAAAAGATGAAAAATCTGAGCTTTTCTAAGATTGTTACACAAACATTTACCAAAACAGATCAAGAAATATGCGAGACGCTTTGTGTGTTTATGATCAGTTATTGGTTGTTGACGATGCTTTCCATTTTCAGAAATTTTAACTGGACCAACAAGCACATAAATAGAATCTAAAATAATACAATCTAAATTTATTTAGTTAGTATCAACATTTAAATAAGTGAGAATAGCTCCTTTTTTGAAGTGAGTTAAAATAATATGAAATTATATCTAATTAAAGAAATATGAAATTATCAAAGAGTAATATACTGACAATAATGGATTTAATTACGATCAATTGATTTTATAAGTCTTTAAAAAAACAAAACAACTAATAACTAACTTTAATATTTACCAACAGCACTCAATAATTTATGCCAAGTACATGAATGTTAACATGGACTTAACAATTATTGTTTATATTAACGTTGTATTTTCGCTTCCTGAAACTTATAAATATACTACATTAAGTTCCTGGAGTATATATTTTTTTATTGTAATCTAGTATTACATTGTTTTAGGTCATGAAATATAATTTATTATTTATTGCATTTATTTAAAAAACCATTTTGGCTATAGACATTAAACATAATTTAAAAACAAAAGTTAAAATATAAAGTTTCAGTACCGATTACCCGATAGTTTGTAGCATCTATATGGGAGCAGCGAACTAAACATCTGTGGTTTTCAACTTGTATTCAAGAAGGGGTGATATTGATTTCTCCGCAAAACATTCGCAGTTAGTTTAGCAACTGTCTACTAGCGTTTCCTATAACTAAACAAACAGGAAACTTGAAACTGATTTGCATAAAGTTTCTTTGCATTTCCTAATATTGGTTTTGGTGGTCACTCGGCATTATTAATGTTATATAACTTTTTCTCATTTGACACATTATAGATTAAAATAATATACACACACATATATATAGGTTAAGTATTGGCGAAAGCAAAATGTCAAAAAAGAGAAGAAGGAATAAGATCTAACACGCTTGAACTGCTGTAAAATACTCGCTTTATTGTGTTCGGTACATCTCTTATATACGTTCGATCAGCTGATCCCCTCAGTCAGCTGACATCGAAATAACAGCTGACTCAGACCGTAACTTATATATATAAAAGCATTTAAAATTAAGAACTGGACTTTATTACTTAATTATAAATTATGTGAATAAATAATTTTAAAATGACTAGTGTGATTGGTGTGAAAAACTCCATTAAATGGAATATATTTTTTAAAACGTTTCTCCCAAGATCCTAGGCTTTCAACGAAACGACTATTAAAAACTTTCATACTAGCATAACAATCAGGCCAAAACTGGCAATAATAAAATAAGTTTTTCAAAAGTTCTTTATTCTATTTCTTAAACAGTGGATTTACTGGAAATTATATTTTTCGCCACATTTATATTAGATACACACTTTCTTATATTCCGAAGTTAATAATTTGTCGTTAGATAATACAATATTACGAAACGTACCGATTGAAATGCAGTAATATTCTGGAAATTACTTTTTTGTATGCCCAATCTTTCTATAACCCGTGCCACAACTAATGGTTTTTCCAAATTTAGGCGTGACAAAACTGTACACTTCTCCTACCTCTACACCCTGCCACATTACCCTAATTATTTCTATAAAATAGAAATTTTGTCATTTAAAACAAGCAAGTCTAAAGTTCCTCTAAATAACCCTTTCAGCCCAGAAAGAGAACTTCTTTATTTGAATAATATCATTAAATATTAAATACTTAAGCGCTAAGTGCATTTAAAATTCAAACGTGCTATACATTGTGGGAACATCCCTTGGGTTGTGCACCCCTCTCCTCCCCCGTTAAACAAAAGTGGTGTTAGGTAAAATAGATATTATTGGTACTAAGGTGTAAGTAGAAATAGTAAATTGAATTTTATGAAATTAGTACGGTGCTATCATGAATAAAAAATGCCTGCTAAATTTTATAATAATCTCATTAACGGTTCAATTGGTTGGAACCGAACATATATTTGACTAAAGAAACGGACAGACATGGATTTCAATTTGTTCTAATATGTCCGAAACGTAAAATGTAAGTTGAAATATTTTATTCTGTAGGCAAAAGTGTATTCAATCAAACGTCCTTATATTGATAGGGAGGGGTCAAAAAGAGGTCAATAATAATAACTGTACAAATGTATAAATATTAATGCAATTTAGTGGTCACCTAAATATAAATTATTTATATAATAATCATGAATTATTTTTTTTTATTCATGGGTTTCCCGTTTTGGAAACAACGCATTTTGAAAAAACAAAATGAAATCCAAAAAGAACAACATATTTCAGACTAAACATTAAGCTTTATATCTATATATTTATACGTTTATACAATTTTTATGTCGTCTCTTATAAAGAAAAACGCAACTTGTTATGAATTTGTTTTAATAACGGCTTCATGAATCGGTGACATAATGTTTAGATACCCACTGAAAGGACCCGTGACCTTTCTACCCTGCCGTGTATTAAAGGAGAAAAAGAGGTAGAGAAAGAAAGAAGGTGAAAGAGGGAGAGAGAAAAGTCGGTTAGAGGTTGATACGAGGGCTTTTCGATGCCAACCCTTTTACCTCGTCTTTTTTCATCTAATTTGTTAATGGATGCAGATTACAAAATGCGCAAATATTTGGCTCCAAAACCAGAATATTTTTATGAAGTGATATTTACACAGCCCGAATTTTAAATCGGAGTTGACTCAGCGCCGTTGTTATTGAATATAATGTTGAATCCCACTTCTCTGAGATGAAAAATCTACAAGAAAAAGTGAATTTAAGTTATATAGCAACTTCTACCAAGTTTTTTTTTAACTTATAAATAAATACGATTTATAAGTATTATAAATATTTATAAATCTAATTATCATAACAAAAAAGCTAATTAGTTACGAAAATTTCTATTTTTAAATTCATTACGTACACAGGTATAATCTTATGAAAATAATTGGGGTTTGGCTCAGGTCCCTAAATTGTACTGATTATACTAGTGTTGGTTACATTCACTTTTTTTTGTTCCGTAATAGGATATAGATGCTTTAAATTTGCACCTGGTTATTCGAGACCTTAATAAGAGTTTCGGTTAACAGGGTATTTAGTAATAGGGGAAAGTCCGTTAAGAGAAGTTTCACTGTACTATAATTATATATATGTTACAAAACTAATAACTTCGTAAAATATTTATTGCTTATGACGTCTGAACTACTGCTTTATGTATAAGTATTTTCGTCCCCTCTCACACAATAATATTTTCATGTTTCTCTAACCTTTGCCTCTTCCTTCAATATGCCTAAAATTCCGGCGCTCTGTAGTATTTAATATCAGGGGTATTTTGTAATCCGAAAAACCAAATAAAAAATCGGGATTGCCTTTGTTATTCTTATCTTCAAAAAATATTTTAACTCACTATCACTCTTATCACTAATCGAAAATAAACATTAAAGATTAATTTTTTTTTTTTTTTATAGAACACTCATGTAATTCCTTTGCAAAAACACTTTATATTTTTTTTTTGTTAGATGTATAGGATTTTTTATAAAATTATCTCACTGCGAAAAATTATTTACTGTTGGTTAGGCAAAGTTCGTGTGTTTGTTAATATCACTTTGTAAATGCCAGAGTCTTTAGCTTCAGGGGCCGCACAGCGCTTCGAGTCTACGCAGTTGATGGACAAAAATCTGTAGTTAATTAATTATTACAAGAAACTTCTTTAACATTACCAACATACCAAAATGGATGAGGAGGGTGACTGGACTGTTGTTTAATAATAACCCATCAGCGACGGGACGCACAATTACTTAGTTTCTAAAGATAAATACAAATTTCTTTTTCCTTTAAATAAAAAAAATTGTACCTAATAAGTTATGCAAATTACGGGAAAAGATTTAGACATTATATTAGGATTCAGAATAAGTGGATATTGGGGTAAAAAAAACTCCAAAATAAAAACAACAATAATTATATTAATACAAAATTACAAACAATCATAGTCCTAGACGATTTGCGAGTGTGTGTGAGTCTATTTTTTCGAAATATCTAGTCCATAGCTTTTTTTCTGTTTTTCAGAGCATTCTATAAACGATTTTCTTGGTCGGCCACGTATAGAAATTTAAACAGAGGATGTTTTGGTTTCTAATTTTTCCTCAATATAATCTGGCAATAAAAACAGTAAATCGAACCAATTTTTATGTTGGAAAATAAATTGTTTTAAAATTCGGTGGCTGCTTTCCCATTTGTTTTTAGTTGTCACACACCAAAGTTCGCAAAGCATTTTGATAACGGTATGAACCTCATCAGAGCTATTTTCTAAGTTGAAATATTATGTTGAGAATTTTATGGTTACTTCTTTCTTTCGCTCAGTAGGGGTGGAACGCCAAATGTTAAAAACATTGGCGTTTGTTTTCGAATTTTCTGAAAATATTTATAAATAAAAAAAATTTGCAAGTATATGCAAACTTTTTTTAAAAGAGTTGATTCAGGACAGTCCAATAAATAATTCTACACCTAAATCTCAACAACGGTTTCAGCTTTTTTGAAAAAAGTCATTTTAAAATAAGTAAAAATGATTAAACATACCTTGGCTCTTAGATTCCATGTCTATAGGTGGTTTTTTCCATAAAGAAGAGACGCACAAAGAAAATGAAACAAATTGTAACTGATTATACCTCAAAAGGAATTAATTCCTTTAAGTTTAACCTTTATATGGCCTCTCAGAAAAATGTAAATTATTTAATATATGTACACATCAGTAGTCTATGGATTAGCTTAAAAATCCCAATAGTAAATAACTCCTAAAAAATGTTTTTATTTTTGATTTTTGTCCATTGGACGATGTACTGTGAGCCGGGCCAAATTCGCTCGCTTCCTACAAGACTCATTCCTTAAATGATGGAACTCTTTCATGACACTACTTCCATGTTTAATTTTTAGTCATAAGAATACTCCATAGCTAAAAAAAAAAAAAGCTATATTTTTCTTACCTTTCCATTCTTGATCTCTATAAATTTGGAAATTCACGGATCTGCTCATAACTACCTGTCATTATATGATCTCAAAATAGTTTAACAATTTTGAAATTTCTTTTTATTGCAGTGAGCAGCCTAAATTTTTATTTTTTATTAGGTATAGCAATGGTACTTATTTTAGCACAGATTTCTAGCAGCAGTTTGATGTTACAGATCTATTATAAGAATGATACAGTAACTAACTATTCCACAGTCATCTGTTCTTTTCATAAGTGACTGAAATAATGTTTTTTTGAAAAACGGTATCTCGGGAACTTTTGTACATAAAGTGTCCTACTAAACCTCAAATTACGGGATATTAAATGCGTGATAAATTAGTTTATATTCAGGAGTAGAAGTTTCAAGGATTAAAAAATATCCCAAATTACTGATATCTCGTAATTTGAAAAATAAAATATTGGTTTTAAAAAGTTGCTTTTCTTTTTCAATTAGTAAAAAAGTTCTATTTGAGCTTAAAGTTTAGTAAATTTACTCTAATTAAAAACTGTACCAATAATTGTTTGGGTAGCTTTGAAGACATTTACAACTGAATGAAAAATAAGGGATGATGACACTTGAATTATAAAATCAGTTCTATGGGAGTATATCTGCAATCATTCAATTCCTACTTTTCAAGGTCATTAGCTATTCTTGTCAGTGTACTTAGAGATTACCGCAAAGACTTAGAGGCTTGATACCCAAAATTATTTGGATGGGAAAGAAAATGTCCTGTAACCTTATTCCGGGGAGTGCATGCCAAGATGTTATGGAAAAAATATTTTTTCTGGCTTAGTTTGCAAATTAACTACGCAAAAATTAATTAAATTAGATTTGTTACTAATTCGGAAACGATAAATTGTCGAAAATTTCATTTTTTAACATTCATATGGTTCAATATGATGCGATGACATATAATATAACCATCGGCCTGTGCTATGTTCCGCAAGAAGCTATATTTTATAGAAGAATACCTGGGATTCAATTTTAGCCTTCCGTGAGACGGGGCGGGAGGGCGTAGACCTGTTGGCTCCTGCAACAGGTATAGCTGATCATCAGCTCGCCAATGGGGTTCAGTTCTGTCTTATCGCAGCTAATTAGAGATGATGGATTATCCTTCTAATTAATTAGAGGGTATGAGAAAATTGATTTTTATATTTTCGGGATAATTTATTATTTATTAGCTCAGCATTAATTATCTCGGGCTTATAATTATATTTTTATTTGTAGGTAAATGTAATAGATTACTAATTTTTAATTTAAAAAAACACTTATTTAGTATTCAAATTTTTAATATTAAAAATATAATATCTCAATTTTATAAAAGTATAAGATTTTTGGTGCAGTGGTGCTATAAGAAGGGGCTGCTATAGTGTATTTTAGCCACCAATTCAGGAAAATTGCCTTAACTTCATTTGAAAATATTTTATTATTAAGCGTTTAGCAGTATAACATTCCGCATTTTAAGGAATTTCTGTTATAACCCTATTTTTTACTGCATTACCTTCTTAAAATGAGTATACCTAATTGAAAATTATTTTTTAATGAATTAAAAAATATTTCTGGATCTAGCTTTATTTAAAATGTAATACCCAGATAGGGTCTCATGAGCATAGCATTAAAATGTCCATTACCTCCCTTCCTGCACCATTACTGTCAACGAGTGATGAAGAAAACGAATCACATTTGTAAGTTATACCATTAGACTGTGGGAAAGAAAGGAAAATTATACTTGTTGAAATAAAAATGTGATCTTAGATGTATGCTGAGGGGTGGGAGAGAAACCTGGTGCAATTGATTTATGAAGTTCTTTTTTCTTTAATTAATTATTCATTTGTAATAATATTGTATATCAAATAGTAAAAGTGAGAAATAATTTTTTTTCCTGACAAATAAATTGTCATTTTTTGTTTAACTTTTTTTCACTACATAAAACTTTCTCAGTTTTCTTGTGCAAATGAAAAGTTTTCGAAAATCTGCAATTCTCCTAAATATATACTAATTTGTGTGCATGCTTACAGAACTTGCTAAGAGACCCACATGGCCGTGATAAAGGTAGTGTTACATAACAAATACTCTCGGTTGCTCCTCAAGTCCCTCATGGGACAAATTATATATTTTCCTAACTCCGAATGATTCGTATTAAAATATTTCTCTTACCCGACAAATACAATCACAGTGTTGAGTGGAAATTCAAATATCATGTGAGTAAATACAACCCTCTCCGTTCCAATAATCCACTAGCGTAAGCCAACCAAGTCACCACCTTCATTGGACCCCCCACCTAACCTTATAATGCCAAAAGGCAATCCAAGGTATCCTTAACACTCAGCAATACATATTGCATACCTCCTATATGTACGTACCAAGTACCCACTAACATCATTACAGGAGGGTATGAAAAAAAAAAAAAAAGTAAATACAAGTACATATGCCTGCAACTTGTATTTACTCAAATATACTTTTCTTTTGTATATATTGTAGTTTGTTTGTTTTTATTTGTTTAAGGAGGTAAGAAGAAGAATAAAAAGTAAATACAAGTATATATTTAAAGCTACTAAATTAATATATATCTATATACATATGTCTAAAAATCAATTACGTAAGTATATATTTAGATATATATTAATATTCTTGTTTCTCTACTTAATAAAGGAGATAATAAAGAAAATAAGTAAATAAAAGTGAATTATGTACATACATTTTAAAAATTTTCCAATTTTTTTTTTTTGTTATTTTTCTTAATATTATTTTTATAATATTAAATACACTACATGATTGTTTTTTAATATCAATAATTTTGTTTCTTCTGTTAGTTGCAAATAGCCACAAATAACGTTTTTTCAGAAGTTAATGGTCTGTTAGGTTTGCTTGATAGTTATTTTCCAAATAGTTATTTCCTCAACCTGACTGAAGTAATAATTGAATTGATGCATTGCACGGTGGTATGGCCGTCCTTAACCAAATGGGGACTTCAAGATGTAGGTACCATCCAGATTAGAGATAGAAGGAACCCACATTTCAAATTATTTTCTGAGCTATTTAAGCTCATAAAACCACATATTGAATAATTAAATAGTTAATTTACTTAACATTTGAAAAGTAACAATCATTAAAAAGAAGTATTTTTCTTGATTTTTTATTAGCAAAATCATGAATTACTTCTTAAAAGTCTATTTATTTAATTACTTCAGAAATTTATTTAATTTATATGAACATCTGTAATAAACTGCTAACTTTATCTTGAAGTATAATGGATTAATTTAAATTTATGAATCACAGGAGTAAAATAGGGCAAAGATAAGTCTATTCAGGACATATCATGGGACTAGTCAACTTGGACATGGACTAGACAACTTCTAAAATCATACTCCATGACCGTGAAGACCAATAACTAAACAATATGCTGAAAAATGACCAAAATCGTTCACTCCCTGACTAGTTATGTTACCGATATTAGGAATTGGAAGTCCATGGATCCCCCGTTCCCAGTGAGCCCTTAATACTGAACGGTAATTCAAAGAATATTTAAGTAGTAGAGGAGAAAGACAACTTTATGCAACCATCGAATCAACTTTAAGCGACAGGGTCGCTTCTGGCATTCAAATATCCCCGTGTAGAAGCAACATCCCTTTTTCAGACTCAATTGAAAAAGTAAACCAGGGTAACTAATAATATTTATAATATAATATAATATAATTTATAATATAATAAATACAATTAATATCTATTTATAGTAATTAAGTTATTGAACATCTTATAAAATTATCTCATAAACCAAAATTAAATAACAGGTTGTGGACAATAATGAATACAGTTTAATGTACTAGTTATTGATTGTACTAAAACTAAGCTTCAGGTGAGATATTTTGTTGTTACAAGGACCATAAGGATCGTGAATGAGAATTCCGGACTCCTGTGCTGTATAACTTTTACAGGAAACTACCAAGGGAGCTCTGAAAACAGCCTAAGAGCAAAAACACGAGAGCTGACCCTAAGAGCAAGAAGTGATCCGATGGTTCATTACCGCTAAGTCAGTTAGAGGACTGGCAACAGGTTAGCCTTTAACTCGGTTAGCGTTATTCTGGCTTGGCTCTCAGCAAACTTCCTACCACCTCCTACAAATACCCTAACTCTCCTAACTTCAATTTCCTCCTTTGGCCGGGTATACTGCCTCAGGTCAGCCGGCACAGCTAATTGAAAAGTGTTTTTAGTTCGCCTCTCTATGCTCTCAACTCCCTCATTTTTTTGTTTCAGTATTTTATTAGACAGTGGTCATTTAAGGTTTTTTGGTTTATTTAAGATAATACTTACAATATTGCGGTTAATTGGACATTTGTCTCGAAATTACTATCAGTGTTAAAAGCACTTGCCCTTCCGGGTCGGGGCGCGGCCATTCTGACACCCCAAGAAATAAGTCTTCCGATAAAAATGAAATATTAGCTAGTTGGCAAGCCATGTAGAATGAAAGGCCGCCAAGCAAATTAAAAACTATTAAAAAAACGATTAAACCATGGACCACATAAAACCGATTGGAACCGCAGGGAGGAGGTAGCTATAGCCAGATTGAGAATAGGCCATACGGATTTAACTCATGCATACCTGATCAATGAGCAACCACCGCCAAAATGTCAATACTGCAACAGTGTACTTACAGTCAGTCACATATTTGAAGAATGTCATTTCTATTCCATGAACTTACGTTGATTAGGAGTGGGACCAAGTGTTTTGGATGCCCTGAATGATGACAAAAAAAAACAGAAATGGTTTTAATTTTCTTAAAAAGGAATAATCTTTTGAATAAGATCTAAACCCAAAAGTTTGTCATATGTATCAAAAATTCTAAAATAAGTAATTATTTAAACTTATTTAGCAATTATCTAAAGAATTTCAAATCTTGAAATAGAATTAGAAAGTGCGAAACGTGGGCGTTGATGACCTCAGGGTTTTACACCCAAAAACCCCAACCAGCAACAACTATAAGTATTAAAATGACATTCACAATGTAGTGCTGTTCTTTATTTATTAATTATTGATCATTGTTATCTTTATGTTTTAGGTAATAAAATTATAACAAATTTAACCAATTAATGTGTATATACTTAACAAAATATCAAGAGTCATAATAATCATGTTTTATGTGTGTTAAGATCCTTCTCCACGCTGAACTGTAATGGGCTACTGCTGTCCAGTTTGCCGCATGCAGCTCGTTCGCACCTTTGTTGATTCTGTTCATGCTTCCAGATTTTGGTCTCGTACGTAGTCTCTTGTCAACATTACTAGCATTCATTGTTGAGTAGAAGCGTCTTGATAGATTGCTTTAAACTACATGCTCCGCCTTTTTTAGTCTCCTTGCCTTCAAATCATGAGGTATATTAACCATTCTCCCCAAACAGTTCATTGTTAATTCTTCTGATCGCTCCTGTAATTGTACGAAGGACTTTTCGTTCCAATCTCTCGATTCTGCTTTCTAGGCTATCTATATATTACTGAACAGTATTTATTTCAGATATCAATTACCAATATACCTAGATAACCTTTTTCAAAGCAATTACTATTCTTATTATTGAGTTAAAACATCTCTTCTCAACACACATCACTCTGACGTGATATGGATCATATTTTCCTCAAAAACTAGCACTTCCAATTTAGTCTTTCTTAACAAGTATTGCTATGGCCTCTTGAACATTCCTTTGACCACGTCGTAGTGTATAAGAGCATTAAACTCACAAAACAAACTAAGAATTCTAATTTTCTTATACCTCTGGCTTATATCTTAGGTATATTGCTTCTTGTCCAATTATATCAAACCAACAATTTTCATACGAAGTTTCCAATGTCAGTTGAAAGACATGCTCTGGTAAAGTTATTTTAGTTACCCTTAGCAGAACATTAGATTGAATATATCGGGTTGTCAGAAAGATTACTACAATCCCGCGTCCTGGCTACAATAACTCCCCTTCGTATCCCTTATCTTATTTTTTTTTTTAATAACTATTTATTGTTATTTACAACTGTATACATATATACACATCAAGTAAATTTGCTGTGAGTGAGACTATCTTAATTTGAAAACAAAAATTATTGGAATTAGATAAGTGTATGGATTGGAGTTATAGCGAGGATTCGGTGTATACCACTCCTCTGATACAGACTCGCTTACCTTCATATGAAAACGTCGATTTTTTTTCTCGTTCAGAGATAAGAATGCTGTAAAAAAATATTTGAAGTTAGGTCGATATACAACAGCAATTCGAACCTGAACCTTTATCAATACTACAATAGTATTCAATAAAAAATTTCCTGGCAATAATTAAAAATAAGCTGTCCGTATTTGTTATCTTATTTGACAAACTGATAGATTTTTTCCGCTCCTGCCGTCAGAAGATAAAGAAATCGTGCCGGGCAGGAGGAATACTTAATGCAGCATGTTTATTTTCCAGACGCCATCATTATCGGAGTTGTGCTCAAACGAACCCTATTTATAGGCTTGGCTTGAGAGAGGAATTCAAATAAACAAATTGCAAGGGCACCTCCATAAAATAGCAGAAATAGATGCAGACCACACCCTTCTTCATCAGTCTTCGATATGATTGCATTTCGTTTGCTCTTACATTTCAATTTATTGTTTCTCATCCGTAGTTATTGAGTTGACCCAAAACGTGACACGTGTTTCTATCGGTCGGAATTACGATCGTTCAGTTTTATAAATAGAAAAATTTATAACTTTTATATTTATTTATAACATTTTTATAATGAAAAATTTATAACCGTTTTAGAATAAAAAATGTATTCTACTTATTTATTAATAGAAAAAAACTAGACAATCTAACTAAAATAATAATAATAAATTAGTTTAGAACTCCAAAATGTAAGAGCAATAGTCCCCTCTGACTCACTTGTTTTTGTAATTTAAAAAATAATTAATTGTCATTTAATAAATGTCTATTCCTGGAATAGAGGTACCGTAGTTATTTCTGTAATCTTTAAACACTTCCTTGAACAAAACATCAAATGTTGATAAATTAAATCTCATTGTCACTGTTAATTTAATAATAATAATAATAATAATATTTACTTACGTAATAATAATTACTGGACACTGTTCCTATTATTGTAAAGTTCAGGCTTCATGTAATTCGGAATACACTGGTCTTGAAAACTTAACTTGAACAGCCATGAGTTCTGCAGATTTAAATATGTTAAAGTATTTGAATAAAAAATATATAATGAACTTTCTTTCTTTTGTGCTCTCCTTTGGCCAAGAAACAAACTATTGAATTCTAAATATAATTTTGATGATATGGAGTGGTTATTGTAATGAATAATACTAATGAATGTAATGAGCTAATTTTAAAATATTTCAGTGTTTGTGTGTAAACAATCTGTATATAATCGATTTTATAACAATTAATTAAGTTAATATACCAATATGATTTTTGTTTCCTGCCAAGGTATTTCTTCATAATGTATGATGGTTTTCAGTTTAAGAGAAAGCTTTACTGTAAGTTGTTTCCGATAGGATATTTCTTAGAAAATAAAACGGTTTTCCTTGTTCTTTGGATATTGAAAGTTATTTATAGTATCACGCTTTACCATTATTAATCTTCAAAGCACGGTGTTAAGGAGACACATACGTTCCATTTTTAAAATTTACATGAGTTTGGAAAACAAATGTTGAAAAATAAACTATTATTATCAATTAAAAGGAGTTTTAGACGATTATTTTATAGCCGTATTTATTTTACCAATCCTTCATTTATTACTTTTATAAATTATAATTATTCATAATGCCGATAAACAGGCTAAAATCTGACATAGAAGAATAAATAAATATTTTAATATTATTATGCCAATAAATCATACTTACCTTAAAAACATATTCTATTAAAATAAAAAATAAATATTTTATGTACTTTACTGTACACTTATAACGTATGGTAACACTGAACAGTTGTATGCTCAATTCCAATAAATCTCAAAACTGATAACAATTTGAAATGTATTTTCATATTTTAAATATAAGAGATTGGTTTCGTATTGAATTGGTAATTTATATTTCATTCATTCATCAATCTATTTCAACGTGTATTACAGAAATAAATTATTATGAAATATTATACAAATACTTTAATAATAAACACTAATGCTCACCATTTTAAATTCACTGAAATTGGCTGCACCTAAAAAATATTCTACAATATCATTTGTCTAATTTCCGCTTTAACTATGCTCAAGTATATTAGTAGCGTCGTGGATGATTATCTCTATGTGAAACTACTATTTACAAGTCTTTAGTTGTAACAAACATAAGTATATTTTTTGTTACAGACGCCGATAAATAAATAAGCAAACTGAAGAAAAGACATTATTCATTGATTTTAAGGTTGTAGTTTCTTGTGTTTTGATGATCAAAAATTAAATAAGAAACAATTAAAGAAGTAAACACTTTTAATTATATAAAAACATAGATATATAGATAATTTATGTATTGTTATTCATAAAATAGTTATGTATATTAAAAATTATATAACTAAAAGTGTTTACTTCATTAACTGACTCTTATTTAATTTTTAATGATCAAAACGAAGTACGCGCGGAGAAGTTGGCATCAGATCAAGCAATACGTTTATCAATTGTCTGGACAAATAAAATGCAATAACAGCATTCGGGATGGAAAAGTTCCCTAAAATTTATTTATTTAATCCGTCTTAGAAGATCAATTAATGACATGTCATCAAAATGTAAAAGCATTTTTAACCCATCTTGATGAATGCGTTGATTTTTTGTAAATCAAACGTTGTTCGACCTTTCAAAACATTCATAACTTGTTGCGAGGGTATATATGCATTTTTTTTTTTCGCGCGGTATACAATTTTTGAGGTATTGTGCATTGAACGATAGATTTAAAGTTTTTCATAAATAAAATAAAATTCTGATCGCCGAGGCTGCTATTTTAATTTTCAACACAAACCCAAACGAAATGAGTTTTGATCACTATCAACTTTTAGTGAATTCATATATGATATAAAACAAATTTTTAATTGGTAAGAAGCGTTATTTTTTATCAACGTTCATTGGTAACCTGAAGAGAATTTTTTACATCACCACGTTTTAACCCGTTCCAGAATTACGTTGTTAACCAATTCATTCTAAGAATCGTTTTACGTCACTACCATTCAATGTTTCTTTATTCCTATAAAAAAATAAAAATAATAAATTTGATTATCGAATGAAATAATTAGAAAACCAATTAGATTGGTATTTGTACATCACCCTATGTGATTGAGTGTACATTATATACAATAGATTAGCTAAAGACTATAAAATATGTGTGTATGGTTAAGTAGGATTCCAATTTAAGTCGAATTAGACTCAAGTCATCTCCTGCTGTGACTATTATTATTCTGTGGTTTGTTCCACATTGCTATCTAATGAAATATTTGGTTAAAGGATCGAACGTGGGTTTCGGATCACTGGAGTGGATCTGAGAGGGTGAAATAGGAAGAATAAATTCGTCAATTATATAAAACCAAAATTTTCAGATGGAATGGAATTATGAAATAGAAAAAGAACAAAAAAAAAAAAAATATTTGTGTTTAGTGTGTAGACTAGTATTGATTGTAAAAGGAAACTGTAGAAAAAAATGTTATGTCATGTAAATATATGTATTGTATATATGCCTTTCTCATCGATAGATTATTTCAAGTAAACCACAATGGCTCCTATTCATCCCTGTATTCTCAGTCCGCTGGTGTTCCTCAAGGTAGTATCCTCGGTCCCCTCCTCTACACCATCTATATAGCTGACATCCTAACGATTCCTAACACTATCCTCAATACGCATGCTAATGACACATGTGTGCTCGCTGTTAATAATAGCCCTTTGATTGCATCCCAAACTCTCCAATCCCATATCACAGCCCTCGAAGAATGGTGTCGTAATTGGAGTAACAAATCCCATCAAATCACCTTTACCCTTCGTCGTAAACCTATCGACTGCCCTGTAGACTCCTTTAATAATGTTAATCTTATCCCTGTCGAACAGTTCAGCTACCTGAGACTACATCTGGACAACCGACTTACCTGAAATCCTCACACAAGACTGAATAGACAGGAAACTGCATGTCGATTTCGACTATTACACCACATACTGGTCCAACAGTCTAAACTTCCAATTCATTACAAAAGACTGATCTACATGACTGAATAAGGCCAATCTGACATACGGAGTTGAGCTTTGGAGCTCCACTAAACCTTCGATCCTCTCGTATCCAATCATTACAATTCAAAATCCTTCGTAAAATCATCAATGCTCCTTCCTTTGTCGTAAATAAGATCAGACATAAAGTCCTTAATATTCCATATGTAACCGATCTAAACCGAACAAGACACTGGTCAACTAACACTCCGATTTAACTGAGATCAAATTTACTAAATTTATTATAATGTACAGTTGTAAATATCAATAAATAAATAAATAAAAATTGTATGAATGTCCGATTGGTATGCTGGGTAATGTAGCAACCCTATGTATTTGGGCAGCATGGCTGAATAAAGCATTTCTCTCTACTAAGCTTCACTTGAATGTTACACTGCAATCTTACTATTGATAGAAAATAGAAATGATAACTCTACCAGAAAGAGATAAGGAATTAGGGTTTATTTAAAAAGCATAAAGTGTAAGTGAGCTTAGTTGGTGTTGACAGAAGTGCGTCTGCTGTTTGGTCAGTTTTATTGTTTATTAGTCTAGTTCCAAGGAGAGGCCGCAAACAGACCTCAATAGAAGTTGTTAGTAACTTTATGGATTCGGCCTTTATCATCTTTTTTATGTCTGTAGACCTCTACCAATGATGTTGATATTGGTTATAGAAGAATGACAAGGATTGAACATTTTAGAATGGGACTAACATTGACTCACCTCCAGCTCAAAGTTATTCTATGGTTGATAGATAGATCTATTTATTTATAACGATATTTTTCATTTATGTGAAATTATTCAATCTGAAAAAAATTGACATTATTGTATATACTATAAACCAGAGCCATTTGCTCCTCAACTAACAAATCACGGAGCAATATAGTCATGTATTTAAGTTTGTTAGTAACGTTTTGTTATTATATTATTTTAAATAATGTTAAAATGTGTGCTACATATTTACGTAAAAGAACATTTTCTTTAAACCCATTAATATAAGAACTTGGCAGCTACAACAAATCCTCTTTTAAACGTTACGTTCATAAAAAAAAAATATGTTTTAATAACCTGACATTGTTAACGTATATATTCTATCTTTTTATTTATTTATATACATATTTTTTTCGTAGGTTTCATGTTTAAATTTAGTCAACTGTAGGCAATTAATATTTTGGAAGATTCCTCAAGAATATATCAGTTTTATTATATTTAATCTAATATTGATTGATTGTAAGGATGGGTATCCTTTATTACTTAAAATACTATCTTTTGTGATTAGAAATGTTGTAGCCGAAAATGTTTTACTAGATATTCCACTTTCGCTGTATATCTATTTACAAAATCATATGAAAATCTTCTATTTCTAAGGAAGAAATCGAAATTGTATCGCATAATTCTTAGTTTAATATTATTTCATATTTATGTTAGAATAAACTTGAAAAAAAATCCAAAAAAAAAAAAATCATTATGATATAAAATATTGTCTATTCAATGCAACTAGGTCATAACTCTGGATTTTTCAGGAGATCCATTTCATGTTTTTAATATTGAATTTATATACATATGAATTTAATTAAAAATGTTAAAAAAAACGCAATGCTAAAATTGGTCTTTGTAGCCCGGTAATTTCACTCTACAATTTAAGAATTTACTTAATTAAAATCATTTTTGTGATATAAATAATTTGAGACCAATAACCATGAAAATACATCGATATATTGATCTTTTAGAATACAGCCTAGAATGGACAAGATACTTCACCGTCGATCAGATAAATCGCAGGTAAACGGAACTAGATACAAATTATAGATCATCCTATACTGGAAGGTATAGGTGATTGTTTCATATACCGTACAGGGTGCAATTATTTCGACAGCTTTCGTGTTCTAAATGTTTACAAACGATGCGACGAGCTTCCTGGTGACCTATGGCTCAATGGTTTGTACGTTTAGCACACTCATTTAGATTAAACCCGGTCTCCTGTAATGACCGTGGGTTCATCCAGGATGAATGGAACCGTAGAGGTATTGATATACCTCTAACTTGGTCAGCAATGGTCATGAAATAAATTAATTTTACGGAACCACTAGTACATAAAAATGAATTTATGTTATGGTAATGTGCCTTTATTCTGTTATTTCAATACCAGTAACGCAGGTAGGGTAAGAGTGCTTTGTTAATGCATTGAATCTATTAATAATTTAAATAGCGTTTATTTTCCCTTACTTATAGATATCTTATTGATTGGAATATTCAGATTACAAAATAGTCAAGGTTACGCAAAATATTTCGGTGGCAGTGAGTTAGGAAAAAACAAATGATAATTAAGAGCGTTCAGTACACAACTTCATAATGTGGACACTGGCAATGCGCCAAGATGCATTTATCTCTTTTTCAATAATGTCATTTCCTTAGACACGACATGAACTTGTGGTTAAATAAGACCATTAGGAAATTTATGAAGGTACATAAAGCATAATTACGGAAGATACATCCTCTTAATTTACTCGAAGTTATAGCATCGCAGAGGCTGGAACCTGCAAGTAAAATGATTGGGTTTAGTAATGAGTTAGTCCTGAATTGATTTATTTGCTTGAAGAAAACGGGTAGAGGCTCATTGTATTGACCGAGAATCAGGTAGGAGGATTATGTAAAGGCTTAAGTACGTAGCTTGCGGATTAGAGTTTTGGCGGTGGTTGGTGGAAAAAGGTGTTTCACAAAGAAAGTTGCTTTCAGTAGCGAGGCACTAGATTTATTATTTTAAATTATCTATTTTTTTAGGGAGGAAGAAACTCAATTCAATATTATTATCTAGCAATTATTCGATCAACAGCAAGAAGCTGCGCCATCTGGGGACAAGCCCCAAACCAGAAGCTAACTAACCTGGAGTAACAGAAAAAGTCCTGAGCTCAATAGTAAATTATTTTTTTGTGTTCAAACATTCAACTGAAACGAGTGAGTAACTTTAATACCAAATCCAATCAGAAGAAGTGATGTGAGAACCGGAAGAAGAACGAGGAGTAAAATTGTAAGATGCCTTGTATCATGTGTAGGACGTATAGTTTCAAAATTAGCTCCGCCCAAATTTATGAAATTTCCAGGATAGCAAATAAACTTTTCATTCACCTGCCGAGAAATTTTTGTTATTTTCTTTTTTTTGTTGTTTCGAAAGAACTAACTGATCATTTCACTACTTCAGTAATATTAGGTTTCTGGGAATTATAATCTAAACTTGGATGTAGCTGTTTTTGAACCAAACTGGGCGATTATCCACCATTTTCTATGCAGTACATTAAAGAATAATACTGCGAAAATGTAATTAATCAATTAGAAAAAAAAACACTTATCATTTTCTTGGTGAAGTTTCAAAAGAAGAAGCATACAATAAAAGTAGAAAAACATAGTTATTTCAAGACAATATTAATTTATTGACTCGTTATTGATTCACCTTTTATTCTCATCCTCATCAATCTCGCTGTGACATCACCACATTTTTATAATACTTAAAGGAATCCATGTTTTTCAAATAGGATCCAAAATGTTTCTTCAAAGGATCGTAGATATCTGACAATTTTGCTGGAGTAAGAGGTACTCCAATTGGGATCAAATCCGGTGACATGTGTGAAATTATCCTATTTTTCTTATTAAACTGTTGAAATGCACCTACACCGTTGAGATATATAGTTAACCTCACCTCGGACTTCAATATCATCTCCAAATCTAAATACTTCTTTATTATGAAAGTGTGTATTATAACGTACAGTTGTAAATAGCAATAAATAAATATTTTTAAAAAAATTATGAAAGGTGAAAATATAAAAAAGAAATCTAAAGCAAAGCCGGTGAAACCTTCCGTGATTGAAATGGACCTTGGTTGGAACTAGTTTTGCAAACAACGGATCACTTTGGACGCAATTTTCATTGGGAATGAGCTTGTTCTGATTCTTACCACTTGGAAGTGTGATGTAGTGTACCCAGGACATGCGAAAAAAAAGGCATCTCAGAAAAATGTGGATGGAGCTGGTTTTGAAGCTACACGACTCGCTTATCTGTACTAATGAGTCCAATAACAATAAAGAACTTATATCCATACTCTTGATTTTTCAAGAGACAAAAAATAAAGTTCACAAAGTTGTGTATAAGAAATTATCCTTTCAATGCATTTTTAACCAGGATATTATCGTAGTATAAAATTTAATATACAACTTGAATTCTTCATACCACTCGATAGAGAAATTTTTGCTTAGTTTGACAATGTACTTAACTCAACATCAACATTTTTTCGAGTAAAATCCTTTATACATATCATTATAGATAAATCCGTCTTATCCACCAGTTTATCTTACAAATTATTTAATTTATCACTGTTTAACTTCATCTAGTAAATAGTCAAGATTTACTAACTAGTACTAAGAAATATATTAACTTGTTTGGTATTACCCTTATATTTAATTGTTTTTTTTTACAGTTTGATAATACTGAATTAGTGGCTTTATCATGCTCAATTTATTTTATCTTAAGATTATAAGGTACATACCACGTTTTACCAGCAGTAAAAATCATTACTGAAAACATCTCCAAAGACGGGGTTGTCATAATTGCGAGCACCGCGTAACGTTTATCAGTCTGCAATAACCCACCAGACAAACTATAAGTGCGTTGCTTGTTAATACCTCAGACCAGAGTTGGGCAAAAATTATCAATAGTTGAAACTACTAGCTAAAAACTGTCATGGATGTGATATTTATTCATTTATTAATGGTTCATTCATGAATGGATAGAGCACTAGTTATACGGAATAGATTGAACGATCTATATACACACTTGCTTTACGGCCTGCTCACGCCATTCAATTATAGTGCAAACAGATCATGAATTCAATAGCTGATACTATGCTGATCTGGTGAGCGGTATTATGCACAACCATGCATAAAATTGATCTAAAGCTAGATTATTTATCTATGAATGTTAAGAGGTAGTATAAAAATTCATTGCCTTGACCTGGTTTTATTCAAACCTATATGTTCTAAAAACGACGTTATAAAACTTTGCATTTACAGGCGATAAAAAGTATCAATATTTATAAATAATTGAATAACGCCTTATAAAACAACAATTTAGTGATTAATTTTACTTTTTTTATAGAGGGAGCCTTGTTTTCGTTCCAGAAAAATATTAAGATTAAGATTAAACTTAATTTAATTTAATTATTTCAGAATCTTCTATGTTCTAAAAAGCTTTTATTGATAATTTTCATTGGTTAGTGTTATATTTGTCAGTGCTAACAACTGAACCATATTTGACGAAACCTCACTTCTTACTTATATTTAAAAGCTTAATTCTAAATTATGAAGAGCGCCAGTTGTATAAAAAAGTTAAATGCTGATGTACAGGAAGTTCTACATATTCAACCTTATAATATTGAGTTAATCAAGCCGTTTATAAGTTAGTTATAATAGTTGGTGCACTGATATAATATTCAGTTCCCTGAGAATAATCACAATAAATATATACATACTTATTTTTTTTTTAAATTTGATCTAGTGATATCATTTGTTAATTAGTAATTACAATTATTTCCTAGGATTAACTTTAGTGTATATAAAACTTAAAATTTATTTATGTAAGATCTACCACAAGAAATGGCATTAAAACTGTTTTTAAAAAATTTATTTATAACTTGCTGAACAGTTTAAATGAACAATTACTTATTAAATCATTTGAAACAAAGGTGATTGCTCGATCTTATTAAGGTTAAAATGAAAAAAATGTTAAAATAAAACACCAGAGTTCTGCATTTTCCTTCATTTTTATTTCACTTTATACTAATATTATTCTACAATAATATGTATAATTATAATAATTTTGATAATAATGATTATCCTGTTATCATTATTATATATTATAAAATTAAATATTATTTTTATTTCAATTATGCTTGAAACAAATGGCGATGGCTGGGAAGCCTTACCAAATAATTTTATTTAATTGGAAAATGAAGAAAACACATTGCAAGCGTTTTTAATTTTTTTTTCACCAGTTGAATATACATATTTTGGTATTGAAGCCACCATAATTTGATCCTGCTTCAATAGCTTTACACATATTTAGGTCAATAATGCTTTTAATATTATAAATTATAAAATAAATTATAAATCAGAAAAGTAAAAAAAATAACTGTTATAAGAACATTTATTATAAAATATAATACATGTTTAGAATGAATTACTATTAAATTGAGCTTTAACTGAAATTTTATATAAATAGATAATTTTAAGAGATGTTAAGCTTTTGTTATAACTATGTGAGTGTAAATACACATACCCTGGCATCGATTTCAGGTCAATTAATTGTGACAAGCGATAAAGTCTAATGACAGCAATCGAGAGCAAACGAGGATAAAAACCACCAATATCCATCCCTCGAACAGCCTTCGATAATACGCCATACTGGATATCGCGGTTTGAGATAATTCCCAGATCTGCCAAATCCATTAATGGCCATTATCTACTCCACCATTTTTTTTCGGACCATCAATTTTCCCTGATGCACTCCTATTACTGAATACCCTTCATCGCTTTCCCTTCTCAGCATTAATTATTTCAAAGAAACAATGAGGCTCATTAATAAATGTTAGGGGTTTTATAATCATAATTTGAATAATAATAAACAAAATAATAATGGGAGAAAAGATTTTTCTCGATCGGAAAAATATAATTATATTGCATATATTAATTTACATTGTCCATTTTTTAAAAAAAAAATCTGTTTTAAGCTACATTAATGATAAAATAATATAAACATAATATTGATACCACACATTTTATTAGATGACTAGGAATCACGATTTCATTTTCAGGAGTTTCACTTCTGTCAGCCAATCTCAAGACTGCTTTTTTTTTTTATTAAGCTTATATTCTTTGTTTGTTGCGAAAATCTTTTTTATTAATTTAATATTTCTTATTCAAAACTGTATAAAATATATAAAAAATGAAAGTATTTATTATTTTATTTCATATGCTTAACAGTAACTGACTCATATTATTTGCCACATCAGGTCTTACCACACTAATTATTTTTATTCTTTAACAATTCAAAAATCTATTAAGTATTTTTACCATTTATATGGTAATACTCTCATTATCCGTGAACAATAGCTTGTAGAAAAAAAAGGTAGGTACACCATTAGAAAGATTATTTTCAATATTCATTGCATAAACGAATATAAAGGAAATCCATCAACAAAAATTGATCTGTTTTGATCTAACAACTTAAGAGTTAGATTTATGAAATCAGCTGCCCTGCTATCTGAGTAGTTATTTTAAAGAAATTTAAGGGATGATGTAACAAAATGGCAAAGTATTGATTAACTTAGAGTTATAAAAGAAATATTTCTCAAACTATTTGACAATTAAATAAGTTTTAAAGGACCAACGAAACCTCACATTCTTTACTTGCCATTATCCATTAAAGGAGGGATCCCACAAGAAACTTTACCCAGACCGATTTAATACACTTCATCCTTCGCATTCTGTGAATCCTTAAAATGTCTAAGCATTAGCACGTAATTCCATCTTCTGATTATATATGAGGAGTTGATAACCAGTGTAGATTGTCTCACATTTCTGTGAAAATCATGTTTTAATGTCAAACCACTTTGACATGCTGTCTGGTGCTGTTATGATTGCATAATTTTTTTTATTAATTTCGATTCTGTCAGTTGAAAAATCTATTTTAACAGTAAATTCAATATGGCTTTGATCTGAAGTTAGATGTGATTCACTACATGCAGCTAATCAACTGTACGTGCTGACTGTAATGTAAGAATTCACTTTCATAACTGGTCTAAATTAGTTTGACAAAAAATTATTTAAAAATCTCCTAAGTACTGTTTCTCAAAATAAAAAGAAGTATAGATCGGTCCATTCTGGTCCCTAATGCACAAAGAGTATGTAATATTGAAAACGTTTTTGAAAGCTCTTCGAGTTTCACTTTTTAAGTTCGAATGATTCTCAAAAAACGCCAAGATTATCAACTATACTTTTCTGGTTCAATCCTGGAATGAGGTTGGTATTAACGATTATCCTTTTATATGATCATAAATAGAGTAAAACAATGCCGATATTGTGCGTCATTAGCAATTCTATTTATTTTAGAACTCAGGTAAATATTTATATAGTGCTTGGATAATTTCAAATGATGAGTAAGATTACCCTATTTTTTTTTTTTTTTTTCTAACGTTCGTTCCTAAAACTGAGCTTAAATTTGTTCACAGTATCAAATGCAATGTGAATTGGATGTTACATACTGTATTAATTTTTTTAAGTGGTTTATTTACTCGTCCAAAAACGTTCCTCTTTTAATAATAATTACTGAAATGAATTAAATAAAAAATTCGTTTGTAAATTAAAAAGTAAAATGAAATTAATAATACTTATGAATGATAAGGTGAACCGACTTTTACTTATTTTATATTGTTAATTGTTGATTCATCGTAGTTTTGGAAAAGAAAATCTGCTGTAGTAGAAATATATTTCTACAAAAACTTTTATTTTTCTGTAAGTATTTGTATTACAGTCAGATTATTAAGATTTTGCAGAAAATAAATTTAAAAGAAAAACGATCAGAATTAATCATTTCTGAAAATGAGGAGGTTTTTTTTTCTTTTTTCAAGGGTATTTTTTATTTGTTTTCAACATGTATTAAACGAAAGAACTTCTCTTCTTTTTTTCCCACTTTCATCAAATATCAGTGTTAACTGTTTTTCCATAAAAGCAAATTAAATTTTATAAACTAATGTACTTTTATTGATCTGATACTCTATTGTTGTTCTTTTAGAGCAAATAATGGAATAATGACGAATTACAAACCTCTCTCTATTTATCAATCTTTTCTATTAATTAGACGTTCTTTTGATAGAAAAAATGTCTGGATTATTTTTTGATCATTCAATCGTTTTCCGAATAAACAAAATGCATCCAGATCAAAATTATGTAAGGGCCCCAAGTATAATATTATAACGTCACTCTGTCTGATCAAAGGGAGTAGGGAATTACAGGGACTACTTTATGTCATTTGACATTATTAGCGACATCACGAAATATATAACCAGAGGGACTTTGTGAACAGAAGCTTGATTAGAACAACAGTTGTCGTTTAAGTCGTGTTGACACTTGACACACAAAAAATAAAACAGCAAAAATGACAGAGGTCACGACAATTTATCACGAACGGTGGACTTGGCAGCACTCAATACTAAAACGGAGCCAAGGATGCCAACAGGTGGGCTCTATTGATTTATCTGCATTATTAAATAGCTCGATAATAGGCATACTGTTACCAACCACCTAGTGGCTCATCTTTTTCCACACTTGGTTATCAACTTTGATAAAAATACATTTCCAATCAATCATAATTACAATATTTTCTGTGTGATGGTATTGTTCGCTTGAATATTTCGCAACTGGATTAAATATTTTTCAGAATACTATATTACTGACTATATTTAACGTTCTATAATGACTCTACGATTGACCAGTGATGGGGCGAGAGGGATGCGCTGGGATCTCTTGAGCTCTGCTCTACCCCTCACACGTGGGAAATAGAGTGGGCTCAGGAATCCTCAGGCGATTGTTTAAATATTGTATATATTATTTTATCATTATGTTATTTTATTTATTTATTTTTCATACAGATAGTTTGATTATCTTCATCTTGTCTTCATTCTTTTGTTTGTATATATTTTAAGAGAGTTTTTTTATTATTATTATTTTTTTTATTTATTTATTTTTTATTTTAGTATGTATAAGATCATTCATCACTATTACATATTGCCCACAACTGTGTGGCAGATTGTAATATCTATCAATAAATAAATCTATCAAATTAAAAAAAAAAAAAAAAAAACATGTATCAAATAGCAGACTCGGCAATACTTAGCAATTTTTAGGTTTAGGGTTGTAGATTGATTAATTGAATACAATTGAAAGTTTAAGATTAATATACATATTCAGCCATTTACTTGGACTGGAGATGGAATTGCTTTATATATATTTAGTTTATAGCAGTATAACATTATATAATCAAAATATAAGATAAAAATAGAAATAATTTCAACACGACTATCAAATCTACACCAAACTTGGGTGTGGTTTAGGGCTCTACAAACTGCACCATTGGCACAAAACGGATCAAAGATTTTATAACCGGAGACATAAAATAAAACGTTTAAAAAATATTTTTAAATTTGAAACTATCTCACATCACCACCCTTGAAGAATGGTGCCAAAACTGGAGGATTAAATTAAATTCCAATAAATCCCACGAAATCACATAAACCCATGACCTCTTCCCCTACAATATCCTTTAATAATGCCCCACTTATTCCTGTCGAACAGATCCGTTACTTAGGACTACATCTCGACAAACGACTGACATGGAATCCTCATACAAGACTAAAAAGACAAGAAACTGCTCGTAGATTCCGACTATTGCAACATTTACTAGACAAACGGTCTAAATTGCCAATCCATTACAAAAGACTGATCTACATGACTATTATAAGGCCTATCTAGACATACGGAGTTGAGCTTTGGGGCTCCACTAAACCATCAAATTCCTCCAGAAACCAATCCTTACAGTCCAAAATCCTTCGTAAAATCCTTAATGCTCCTTAATTTGTCACAAATCAAATCATCCATCAGGACCTCAATGTTCCATGTTGCCGATTTGCCCAGAACCAGATACCGTTCCTTCCATACTAAACTTCTCAACCACCCAAATCCACTTGTTTCTAACCTGGCTTCTCCTTCATTACCTAATAATCCTCCTAGGCGTCTGAAAAGAAGATGGCCTCGAGATCTTCTCCTCTAGAGTTGTTATTGGAGTTCTATCAGTGGGTAGATTCTCCACATGTTTTTATCATGTCACTATGTCACCTACAGCAACTTTACTTGTTGTATATTTGTGTATACAGTTGTAATTAACAATAAATAAATTATTAAAAAAAAAAATTGAAACTAATATTTCGTCCTTATAAGGGCATTAAATCTAAATTTTGCTAATGAAGGTTAAAATATCATACATTCTCCTTTCCTATAGTTGCATTGACGTTGTAATTGGATAAAAGAAGAAAAAATCCTCAAGATCAATCAAGGTGGAAAATTTTTTATTTCTTCGAAAAATGGTATTAAAAGGTTTCAGACGACATTATGGATGCATATGATTTGCTTTTTAATAAGATTTTTTTTTTTACCTACTTTACCTCATTATGATTTTTTAATTTTTAGCGAAAAAAAATCATTTAATAGAACCAGTACTATTTTTTCTTATTATTCAGATAAATCGATTGGCATTTAATGTAAAAACTATGAAGAAAATGTATACTTTCTGAGCTATGCGCCAAAAATGCTTTATTTTGTTAATAACTTTTTTTTTTACTGGAAAAATCGAGATAGCCTATAAACATCTCGGAAAAATCCAGAGCATTTAGTGAAAAGTTCCATCACAAAGTAGCGCATAAATTATGAATAAAAAATACTGATATTTATATATCAAATAAAATTATAAGAAAAGATAGCGCATATTATCGTAATCTTTTTTCCTATCGGTAAAATTGGGGATTTCAGTAACTTTAAGCCTTCCCATGGACAGAGGACATTTTGAAAAAAAAATAAAAAACTCGTAAATCAGTCATGTAATTCAAAACGTTTATTGTGGACAAAGCTTCAAACTATTCCCTTTTACATATATAGAGTAGTGGGGAGTCCCCTCCTAAGAACAATTTAATCTCCTCTCTCTCTTAGGTTTTGAAATAATATATATTAATTTTAGTTATATTGCACACTAAAATAACCTTTGGCAAGTATTGAATTCAATAAAAAGAAACCCATATCATATT
>NW_027114633.1:61071-66052 GCF_000696795.3 Halyomorpha halys
ATTTTAAAGAATTGGAGTAATATTTCTTTTAAGCTTACCCTTACTGCACGTCTAACATAAAGATCACCGTCATTATTATGTCCAGCTTCAGGTATTTTCATTTTTGAGATTCAATGATGGATAAGTCAGTGAGTAGTTTTCGTTCTTTTATTAAGTAAAAAAAGTGATAAAACGGCTTTCCATTTTTACCAATATTAGTCCGATTTCAATAATGTTAGTTTTGTTAAACAGATAATTAAATTGTCTTTCAAAATGCAGCCATAATGTTTCAGATGATGTTCAATCACTACGTTATTGCAAACACTAATTATTTTATCTCCTTTAATAATTTAAACATCGGCATTGTTGGTTTGGATTTACAGTGATTGTGTGTGTGTGATCACTGTGAATTACAGTGAATGATCTATAATACAACGATTACTCATTGCTGAGTAAATGAGTGATTACAGACCAGTTTTGTAATATAGAAATCCTTGTTACCCTAAAATGAAAATAGAGATGCGATTGTTGAAACTAATTAAAATGTTAGTTGGTATTCTAAATATGACTAAAAAACCATAATTTGTAACAAAAAAAAAAAAATTAACGTACGCTGGTAATTTAACTGCCGTTTAGAAGAACTAAAAAAATTGTAAAAAGATACAAACAAAAGAATTACGGTATAAATTAGCAAAAAACAGATGTTGGGGAAGTTGCGGTTGTTTTAAACTGCCATAGAGCACACCTGGTGCCGGCATAAAAACAAAATAATCAGGGAAGGCTATCGCCTGCTATAGACAATAGTTCACAGCCTTCCACAGCGAGAGCGTATATCATCCAACCCTTATCGCAATATCGACCCTCTATAGGCAACTTTTTTCTTTTTTTTTTCTGTTTAATTTCTTTAATAAATCACTTACCCTTTCTATCTGCCTCAACTGGTATACTTTTTGTGGAAAATTCGAACGTAAATTATCCGTATATCGTATTTCAAGTCTCTGAATCCACCTATTTCTTTTGTGTAATCAATTGATGATTCTAAATACACGCAACGTTCAGTACCATATCTTAATTATGGTATTGGCTATTAAACCAACTTTATAAATTATTTTTTTATGTAGATAAAAATAAATAAAATACAAAATAATTTTTATAAAATAGTTCTTTTCTGTATTAGTACAGCTCATGAAGGGATCAGCACTTAAGCACAGGGATAAGTACTGTTAAAAGATCAACGGTTGTGTACGGAAGAAATTAAATTATGTCAAGGATGACGACCTGATTTCTCCTTCAACTAAGCCTATTCATCTAATTTATGGAGGCTGAGTATAGAACAGAATAAATGGGCCATCTGTGGGCGAGATAGTAAAGACGTTTGTTTCACACTACAAAAACTTGACCTTAACTCATACATCATGGTTGCAATAGAGTAGTGATCTTTAGATCACGCCCTGTTTGTCAGAAATCACCGGAATGAGGTTTAAAAATAATCAACGGAATAGATAGCTTCACTATAGCTGATTTAGTAGTTGTTGTTGTTGTCTGGGGCTTAAGGGCGTAAAACCCTGAGGTCATCAACGCCCATGTTTCGTGCTTTATATTCTATTTCACTTTAAATAATTTCGAAAAAAAATTTAAATAATTACTTCTGTTGGTATTTTTTATTACGTATAACAGATTTTCTGGTTTAAATCTTATTCAAAAGGCCATTTTTTAAAAAGAAAACTAAGACCATTTCCACGTTCTTCTGGTCATCTTTCAGAGCATCCGATACACTCGGTCCTACTCCCAATCTACTCAAGTTCGCAGAATAAAAATGGCATTTTTCAAATATGTGACTGATCGTAAGTACACTGTTGCAGTATTGACATTTTGGCGGTGGCTGCTTACTGATCAGATATCTACGAGTTAAACTCGTATGACCTATCCTCAATCTGGCAATAGCTACCTCCTCCCTGCGGTTCCAATCGGTTTTATGTGGTCCATGGTTTAGTGGTTTTTAATTTGCTTGGCGGGCTTTCATCCCACATGGCTTGCCAACTAGATAATATCTCATTTTTCATTGGAAGACTCATTTCTAGTGGTGCCAGAATGGCCGTGCCCTGACCCGGAAGAGCAAGTGCTTGTTTAGCTGCAATGTCCGCCAGTTCATTTCCAGTGATCCCCACGTGACCCGGCACCCATATAAAGAAAACAGTTTTTCCCAAGTTTTCAAGCATGTTGGTATAATTGAGAATTTTTATGATCACCGGGTGTTTCGGGTAAACGATCTTCATGGCTTTTAGTGAACTTAAAGAGTCGGTAATGATAACTATGTTAGTATTCGTTACTGTCATGGAGAAGTGGAGTGCTGAGGCTATTGCATATAATTCAGCTGTATATACACTGCATAATTTATGTAGTTTTATTTTATGGGTTGAATTGTTTGTGATGAAAGAGGATGCTATAGATTCGTCAGATTTTGATCCAACTGATTTACTAGTTATGGAACCTGCCTGTAAGAGGACCTAAGTGCCTTACTCTCAGGGTCATCTTATCGCTAAAATGAATACAGTCAAATTAACTGATATAATAAAAATATTTTTATATAAATTAAAATTGGATTATAAACAAAATAAATAATAAAAATATATGCATATAAATTAAATTTAAAAAATATAGAATATTAACATAATAACGACATCGTTTGTAACTGAGGGTATAGTATACAGAGATTACAAACCTTTTCCTCCTGCCCTTCTAAAAAAAAAATACGAATTTGGGAAAGAGATGGCTCAGTGGTTGAGCAATGTCCTATTAATTCCAAGACTCCAAGTTTGAATCGGACTCTGATATATAATTATTTTTTCTGTTACTGTAGCTGTGTGTCAACCCTATGGGTTTGGAAAGGTCCACTCAGCCTCATTAACAGGATATCCTTAATTAGGGACAAATCTGGTGGTCAAGCGTATACTAACCGAATCACCTCCTTGCAAAATCGTAGGTCTAGTGTTTCCTTCCAAAGCATGGGTTGTAGTGGTACCGATTTATTTTTAATTTTCTAAGATGTTTAGTATTTCTATTACTTTAAACTCAGCGATTCAATTTTTTTCCAAAAACGTTTTTATCGGTAGAAACCACCTCAACTACTATAAATTCATTAGTCAGCCATAGTATGCATAATGGACAGATAATAAAATTATTTATACCTTAGTAAATGGCAATAATAAAATGTATTAACTCATGTTTAATCCTGACTGGTGACTAGGCATTACCGGTCCAATAGAACTGGTGTCAATCATACGGAAAACCAAACACTAATTTAATTCGTGACAAGTGCCTAAATTTCACTCCCTACTATAGCGGGAATTTTGACTGTTTTAACGTTTTTGCTTCATGTAAGTTAAGTATCCTTAGGCTGTTATTAAGGCTTGGGCAAACAGGAAACACTACATGGCAGGCCGCCTAGCAACCAACTCCCGACTGTTTGCATTATTAACCCGACCCGAGGTAATGTCAATATGGACCCCACTGCCTGAATTTGGTTAAACTAGCCATCTCTGTTTTCTTCTAATTCCTCACTTCAAATATTTGGTCACGTATAGCTCCTAGTGTAAATTAATTTAGTTGCGTGATGTTTTCGAACAGTTTTACTTTCAATTATTGTCAGAAATGAAGATATCAGATATAGTAAAAGTACTTCAATTACATTTTTCTTGAAAAAGAAACACGATTGTTTATAATTAACAAATTGGTTACAAATAAATAAATATCTAATGTGTGTTGGAAATAATATTCAGGATATCGTTGATTATAATAAGCATTTGAGTAAAAAAAAAAAAAAAATGAAAATACTTGAGAAAAAAACAAAAAAACATGAGTGGATGAAGCTGTCTATGAAACATTTTAGGAAAAATGGAAATTTTCGCAATTAAGAACATTTCATACAATCCTTACTACAGGTCAATGCTCTGTTTAATTTTGATATTTTAAACTGTCATACTTATGAGAATTTAAAAATCGTTTTGGATGTTTAATTAATACAGTAAAACAAACATTTCTCATATGATTCATATGTGTTCAACATAACACCTTCATCAACTCATGTCTTCACTTAATACATAAAACAGAATAACATTTTAATTAATTACTGAGTATCTTAACTTTATTTTTTATTGTTCTTATCGATTGACTAGTGTTAATAGAAAAGTCTCAAATTTTTAAATAAAAACTACCCATACAGTTTTGAATATTTAAAATATCTAGGTTAGGACTCAAACCACTTCTGCATTCTACGGACCCTGTACAAGAAACTATTTCTCAAGAGTATTATAATTATTTTATAAATTTTAACTATATATACTTTGAAGTGAATTTAACATAAATGTGATGATTAGAGTATTCTTTTGCTCTGAAGAAACCATTGAAACATCAACTAAATGAACAATAATTAATTTTTTTTCTAATTTTTAAATCTGTACCACTACAAGTCATGAAAGGTCAGGGGTTCGGTACTTTGTAAAGAAGTACTGTTGCTAGAACAACGGTTGTGCAAGAGGTGATTTGGTCATGATCACGCTCGAGCAATAATTTTTACTAAATTAAGGGTAACTAATTTAAGAGGCTGGATGGACTCGAGGAGGGCTCACGGCTTCAGTATAAGAGAAAACAATTTTCTGTCCAGCCGGATTCGAACTCGGGTCCTTAGAGTTAGTAGCCACGCGCTTTACCCCGTGGCTACCGCGCTCCCAATAATTAATTTTAAAAAATATAAATAATATTTCTTTATATTATTAATTAATTCTCACAGTAAATTATAATTAACTTAATAATTACAAGTACTTTATCTTTTTAATTAACGGTTGCTATTATTACCATGATATTTTTAGTCTCTTTCGAATATTCTCCGGCTTAAGATGTATGGTTATTATATCCCAAAGATTCCCTAAAATGATGTTATTCAGATAAAACAGATCCATTTTGGGTTATTGAGGATTTATTTTTTATTATAATTTAAAATTAA
>NW_027114633.1:66102-71075 GCF_000696795.3 Halyomorpha halys
ACCGATCATAATCAAATAAATAATTTTATTTGTAAATAATATTGTTATATATATATCATTATTTTCAGGTTTCTTAGAAAGACATTCTTTCTTTATTTTTTCCTTTTTTTTTTCATTCAAGAACGTCTAAATTTTCCTAAAAGAGTACAATAAGAAGCAGGACTATAAAGATGATACTCTGGCTGAGGAAAAAAAGAGAAGGCAGACAGATCGGCGACAGGAGCGGCGATTAATAGTGCGTGAGAGTACTTGGAATATTATCTATCTCTGTTCATTTGTCATCTCTCCTGCTCCTGGCAGCTAGGCAGCTATATTTGAATAACGCTATCAACAACCTTATGAATGATACATTGCCTGGATCAACCCCGACCCTGTATCCTCTGTACTCATCTCTCTACTCCCTGTTTTCCTTATGAATCTTTAGCAAGTCCTTCATATCACCCCATCTTAAACACATTCAAAACTAACACACACCCAAAAAATATTAAACAATAAATAAGTTTAGATTTAAACAAAAACAAGTATTTTTATTGTTTTTATAAACATTTAAATGTTTTATAGTTTATTTCTTTTATACCTAATCAAACATTATTACGACTAGTTATGAAGCCGATGCAGTTTTTAATTTTACCATTCTGTGAGAACAAAAATGGAAAAATATATTTTTGAGAGTTATTATTAATTCTGCATGTGTAATATTTGAAGGTATTGGCTCGAGAAGAGAATCTTTGAACACCATAAAAGAACGTGACATATAACGTTTTTGCTTATACACTACTTAGTTATGTCTGACTTACAGGAGGGTGGGGAGATTATCTAGAGGTAACCAACCTATATAGTGGCAACGGTAGAGGCGTAGCAACGCACCTATCCGGGATTTTTTCAGGCATAAAATTATACAAAACTCAGTCACAGCCTCACCCTGGGCATTTGTGAGGACCGTTAGCCAATGGGTGGCACTCACAAAAAATTAGCTGGGGAGATACCAACCTACACTACGAAAAAACCATGTCAGGAAACGGGCGAAGTATTTCGTAAATAAAAATTAGGAAATACTAATACTAGCTAACCTATACTACTCTTTGGGAGAGTTTTTTTTTTATACCAGATCAGCCTGGTGGGCCTTACATGGTTGTTATAACTTATATTATATATATTTTTTTAACAGTTGATTATGAGTGGATATAGTCATACAAATGACACCCCTAACTATATACAATGTTCTTATTAAAAGAAAAAAAAATAATAATAAAATAAATAGATAAGAATAATGCTTCTTAATAAAAGAGGAAAGTAAAATTAATAACAAAAAATAATGATATTTTGGGAGAGTTGAGTTTACATAGGACCACCATGAAATAGGAGTCCACCTTCCCAGGCTGGAATCGACCAGTGCCCTGCAGTTACAAAGTTGCTAAGGTTGAAGCAATCCCACGGCCACACGTGACACATAATTGAACTTGTCTTTCCGAATCAGATAAACATGGGAAGAGAACAAGTCTTTTTTTCAATCCTTTCACTCATAACGAACTTTCAAACTTTTTATTCTTCTTCTATTACACGTCGTTTATTGAATATATTTGTGATATTTCATTATTTTTACTGCAAAGAAATCCTTAATTCTTCAAGTTAAAGTTTGTTCTATTATGCCAAAATATGATTTTCATTACTTTAAAATAGAATTTTTTTGAAAAATAATTTTTAATATTTATAATTTATAACATTTTTTATTTTAATCATTGGAGGCCAAATTGGCATTTAGAAACAACTTGGTATTTTTGTTCTCCTAAAATGTCACAATTGCGGTATGTACAGTTTGTAAAAACATTGGCATATTACATATACGGGATAATATATGATTCTCTAGCGATGGGTTATTTTCAAGTCCTACTTAAATGAAATGGAAAAATGGTTTCCAAGGAAGAGATGGAAGAGGGAGGGAGAGGGATAACCATGGTTATATAGAGAGATAGACTCAGTAAATTAATTATTTTGGAATGTTTTATTATCTCTTGGCCGTGGGAATTTCAATTTAGCCACCTCAGAACAATATTTTTTACATACTAATACATCTTAATTTTACATACCTCACTCAGAAAAATACTTTTATAGTATTCAGGTATAAATAGAAAACTTACTAAACGAATTTAAACTCATTTTTATCGCAATGGATTGCAGAATATTCCAAAATATATTCCTAATAAACTTGTAGAATTTTTTTTTTATTTATTTAATGTAATTTACAACTGCACAAAATAATACAATAAGTAACCATGTTGTATGTTTCATATATACTTGAAAATCTTGGGACCACCCCTAGGTGCGACCACCCATAGGTGGTACTTCAAACATTAATTTAAATTAGAAGGTACCGTGGCCATCTTCTTTTCAGAAGTCTCGGAGGATTATCAGGGATTGTTGAGGATGAAAGATTAAGAATTAATGGGTTAGGATGGTTAAGGAGTTTGGAATGAAAAGACGCATATCTGTTTTGGGCCAATTCTGCATCGAATGGAATGTTAAGGTCTTTGTGAATGAGTTTATTTGTAACGTAATAAGGAGCATCAAGGATTTTACGTCTTGTAGAAATTAAATCACAAAATAAAAAAAAAATTCCATGACTTTTCGGAACGGTGATATGTTGCCTTTTCTTGCTCTAAAACATTTGCTAATAACGAAGGACACAATTTAGTTATTTGGATGTTGAAATTCTCAAGGCAAGGGTTCTAAAATCTATTTATTTCTATTCCATTTATATAATCCAACCCGATAAAATAAATAAGAGGCTAGATTTTTTTTTTTGGGCGATTCCTAGTTTTAGCCAATGTCATAATGTTGTCTGATATAAGTTGATGTTGTATCTCTTTATGAACTTTTACTGAAGGTTTTCTAGATAAAATAAGAGACCATCTCATCATAGGATATTGAGGACAGGGCGGGAATGGATTTCATTTATTTATTGTTAGTGTCGTGATACATTAAAGTAATATTTCTTGAATTTATTTTGTAGTAAATTTTATTATATAGATTCTATATTATTACTATTGCTTCCAAGATTTTTCTTCTAAAAATATTCTTTTCATCACATAAAATTTCAACTCCCAAATAACTAAATTGTGTCCTTCGTTATTAGCATATATTTTACAGGCTAGAAAAAAGGTTATCATGTTTTGTAATGTTTCTTTCATTTTTCTGCTTCAAGATCTTCCACAATACCTCTTTCAAGCCAGTCGAAATCTTTACTATTTACTGAGCATCCCTAAGTAAATTTTAATACTAAATAACTGCCAAAATACATAAAATCTACCTTATTTAGAAGTATTTATCCAAATCTACATAATGATACGTAATAATTTTAACAATTACTTTCGAGAAAGGAGTTGTTATTTGTTAGCAGGATAATGGAAGACGTTCAACTTGAAGCCCTGCTACTTTATTCGACTGTTCGGCTGTTAAGAATAATTATTAAAACTTTTGAGAAGGAGGCTACAATAACTCTCAGCGGAGCAACCATTTTCTTGTTCGCAGGAATAATGAACATTTTTCTTTAAATCCACAACTTAGTTTTTAGTTATCGGAATTGAGACTATATAATTTTGAACAGCGACCGGAGAACGGGTCATCTTCCTGAACCAGGCCCTTTCTAGCTCCAAAAGCTTCATATATTTTCTCTAGCCAATGCGATCATTTGTAAACGGATTCGTCAATATTACGATCTTCCGATCTATATACTCTTCAAGCAGTACCACAAGTACTTGTAAGTGACAAATGTGGGGTGAAAATCCTTATGAATCCACATATATACATAAAAAATTTTTTTATCGCTGTAATCGATTAAGGTTCAGAGGTAAAGTACTTTATAAGGAAGTACTCTTGCAAGACCATCGGTTGTTCAAAGAGGTAATTTGGTGTCATAAGTACGCTCGACCGCCATATTTTCCCCACTTAATGTGGCTTAGTGGACCACTCCAAACCTCAGCCCTTAGAGTTAGGAGCACAGTGCTTTAACTCTCATCCATCTCTCTGCCTATACACATAAATTTGGTATTCTCTAACTAATTATAGCAGATAATAATTTTACATTTTTCTTTTCTGATCGTTTGTGGAATTATAAGTAGCAATTAAGGACAAATAAAAACTATATAATGCATTCACGGTTGTAGAATTCTAAAATTACTTACCTAATATTGTGATTGTCTTAAATTTGTTAATTTTTCTCTATTTATAATAATAAAATTGCATATAGTTGAGATTAGAGGCCTTATTATTTATCAATTCATATTTTTAAATTTTACTATATGAGTAATAATCATGAGTGAATAATGATGCGCATTTATTTAGCAATATTTTAGTAATTAAAAAATATCCTTTATCAAAACTGCCTGCAAAACAAAACAAATAACGGTAGCGAATGATTAATGACATCTATGTAACTCGACAGCACTGCTGAGGAGTGAATATGCATTTCCATCACCGGATGGATGTTATTTACTTACGGAAGATTTGAAATGTAAATTACTTGATCTACATTCCTTACCCGTAAGACATCCTTCTGCTGGGGAGCGACTTCCAATTATCAGTTAGAAAATGATCTCGGTATTTTCCGTATTGAATATCTCTTCTTAATTTATCATTTAATGTTCTTTTGATTTTTTAAAAATGAAAGTTCTACTCTTTAACCGACTAATTACGTTATAAAAAAGTTTTCCATTAAAGATCTTCTAAGCGAGATTAATACAAATAAATCCAAATAACACAAAATAGATATGGTTTTTATCTTAAAAAAGGCTTATATTCACTATTTCACTAATTAGTTTCTATGAAGATGCTTCAGTCTATAGAAATATTTCAGAATTCTTGATCCAAGTTACTTTATTATTGATTAATATAGCAGAATACAACCCCAAAAGCTTTGTATGATTATTAAGATATGAAAGGAATATGGTCCGGGTGCGGTCAAGAAAAACTCAAAT
>NW_027114633.1:72735-81447 GCF_000696795.3 Halyomorpha halys
GGATAGGGAGCCATGGGAATTTCTGATAATGAGTAGGTCAAGAAAAGGGAGGGAATGGTCAATTTCTCTTTCAACAGTAAACCGAAGACGAGGGTGGTAGGAGTTAAAGGCTGATAGGATCTCAGGGATTCGGTCAGGATTGAGGACCAGGAAGAGATCGTCCACGTACTTTTACCACGTCCATCGTCCACGATTATTAAGATATGTTTTATTTATAAGTTCATTAAAATTTAGGGCTATCATAATAGTATTTCTCTAAGGAAAAATTAATAGTCTCATTCTCTAAAATAAAAATAATTTATAGCTAAGGATGCATGGAGTTTTATAAGAGCCAGTAGAGATGAGAAGTAAGCCAAAGGCACACTATAAGAGTGCAATATTACGACGAGAGGATCTGGGTAGAGAAGATGAGACAATATAGTCAGAGTTCAGCAGCAACTTTACAGCAGTAGCACTTTATGCCAGTATTTCACCACCCATGAGGATATTCGCTATTCCAGTTTCTAGACGATATCAGATTCAATGTTTCTTAATATATATCTAATAAAAATTCTCTTGTAACTTAAGTAGAAAAAGAATATTATTTTTAAGAAGGAAATAAGCACTTAAATAATTTTATTATTTAAGTAATTTTTTTCAGGATTCTATAGAACATCTTCCTAAATTAGGGCCTCAATTAAACGATTGATTACTTAATGTAAGATATAAAAGTTTTATTTTAACCTCTTCTTTACAAGAAAAAAAAGAAAGGCAATAGGATTTGATGATTTTTTTTTTTGATAGATTTATTTATTGATAGATATTACAATCTGCCGCACAGTTGTGGGCAATAGGTAATAGTGATGAATGATCTCATACATACTAAAATTAAAAAAAAAATGATAATAAAAAACTAAAAAAAACAACTCTCTTAAAATATATACAAACAAAAGAATGAACAAGATGAACATAATCAAACTATCTGTATAAAAAATAAATAAATAAAATAACATAATGATAAAATAATATATACAATATTTACGCAATCGACCTAAGGATCCCTGATCCCACTTTATCCCCCACGTGTGAGGGGTAGAGCAGAGCTCAAAAGATCCCAGCCCATCCCTCTCGCCGCATCACTGGTAATGAGCCAGTGGAGGCTGAGCAAGTGCGGTAAAATTGATGAATTAATAACGCATGCTGTTTCGCCATCGCCAGTATTGCGTTGTTATGCATTAACAATGGAATTGTCAGTACATACCTTCAATATTTGAGCTGAAGTCTACCTAGAAAAGGTGGTTAGAGAGGATTCTATATTTTCCAGATCACAATGCTTAATTATGGCCATCAAGTTTATTTTCAATACATAACTACCGATGTCTACCAGTTGCAAAAAAAAAAATACATATGCCCGTCAATGAAAGTTTGTTTGTTACGTTATCCTAACAAAAGGGGTGAAAAAAAAAGAAAGTTTATCGGTATCAGAAGTGGCAGAAATTTGAGAAATGTTATGGTGTTAATCTTAATCTTCAAATGTTGCCGATCTTCATGGAAGATTAACCGCAGTCAAATATAGCGCAAAGGAATTTAAAAAAATGTCTCTGATCAAGTTTTTATTTGTATGTAGTCTTACGCGGTCGATTTTCCGGTGAAGAGCAGAATTGTTCAATTTAATGTAAAACCGTAGATTCCTGACAGTATCGATAACTGCACGGTCTGCAGCTCCGAAGAAAAGGAAGATACATTTCACTTCTTGGGAACCTGTCACTAGCATAGTGAAATTAAAATGAAATATTTTGGGTACCGGACCTGCTCTCTAGAACTATTACACAGTTTATTAAAAGATTCTAATAGAGCTCTTAGCAACTATGTACGATGGGCTACACTGTAAAGAGCTCAGTTGGTTAACATATAAAGGATTAATGTTATACCGCAGTTTGTCACAAGTTTTATATTATTGTTTTGTTTCTTTAAACATAAATATCGTATTTTTTTAAAAATTATTAACTTGTTAAAAGCACTTTGTTTTTAAAATATTGTTTTGCTATTTGTATGTTTTTCCTAAAATTACACACAGGCCTCGACAGGTGGATATTTTTCCATTGTTTATGTGTTTTAATTATTTAAATACATCCATTTTTAAAAAAATAAACACATTTCATTCATTTGTTCATTAATTCAACATATAATTTTGATTAATTCTACATTGGTTGCCTTTCTTCATTTTTCAAAACAATAAGTTTTCAATTATAAATATTTTAAATGTAATTTGAAATAAAATATATTTAGAGATATTTGGGTTAAGTTTTTCCTTGTTCTCTGTTCAAAATTATTCTTTTATCATTAAATTTCAATTTTACGTCATCCTTTCTTTTATCTCCTTTCCTTAAATATTTCCATATATTCTTTTCTTAAGCACTATTATGAAGTGCTTAAATCACCATCCTGAAACGGTGTCTGAAATATATTTGTTTTTGTAACATAGCTCATGTTTTTTTGTTTCTTTTTCATACCCTTCTCTAGCGTTTTAGTATCATCCTGAAGAGGAGATGACGTTCGCCAACAATTATAAGATTAATGATGAGACTGAAGCTCACAGAACGGAGTTTTGGGTAAACACGACAGGTAAAATGTGTTAAGTGATATATGGCGTGTTACTAAGATGGGGATATCTTTCCTCTAAGTTTGAACAGGGCATGGAATATTTGCTTTCCTAACTTCAAGACTTTGTACCTCGAACTTTATACTAGTTAGAAATCTTCAAGAGATGGTTGGTTCAATACAGTTACTTTGCTATGAACATTATGCATTCCACTGTAATATACTTCGAGATTTGTTAGAGTAGTTATTTACAATAACATTTGAGAATTTTTCTATATAAAGTTTATTTATCCACTTCTGGATGATTGTTAAAAAACAATTATTATAGGACCATTTGATGTAGATAAGTTAATATTTTATTTAAAATTTCTGTAAGTAACATCAATTCGACAGGAAAATAATTAAATTTTGAAATTAACTAAATAATTTTGGCGTGACAACGTCTTATAAATCATTTTGCAGGATGCCATGTTAGAAAAAGTGTCCCGTAACGGAAGTAGATTGTGGGAGAGGTAATTAGTAGTGTAGTAGTGGGGGTAAGAGGATTATAGATGCTGAGAGTCATGCAGGCAAAAGTGTCCCGTAACGGAGAAGGTAGTGGTGGGGATGGGTAAGAGTGAGGTGGTGGGGGTAAGAGGATTGATTATAGAGTATACGTTGTCACGGAAATATGTCGCCTCGGCGCGAAGCGCCGAGGCCTACACGGGCACGGTTTTTTTGGTCTTAAAACTGTAAAAACATTTACTTTTTGAAAATTTGATATATATTACTTTTTTTATTAAAACTCGGTTGTTATAAATAATGCTGAGCTACAATGAAAGTATTCAGCAGATTATTTTTTGATTTAAAATAAATATATATTTAATACCAGATCGGGCTTACATGATTATCATATCAGTTTGATATTTTTTTGTTTATAATTGATAATTAAGGGGGAGGGTATAGCCTCGTGCAAAAGACACCCCTAACTATTTACAATGCTATAATCATTAAATCAAGGGCGACCCCAGGATCAAAATTAAGGAAACGCAAACCATAGTCAATTACGGTGACATTTCAGCACGGAAACGGCGAATGAACTTATGAGTAATTGTCACAATGCTTTGTTAATTATTACAATTATTTACTTGAAGAAAATTTAATTTATAATTTAATTTAATAATTTATTTCACTTCTTGGAGGAGCAGCTGCCCCCTTCTTTCTCTCCTCCCTCCCTTCCGCTGAATACGCCCATGTATTAAATAATTGCGAATAATATCGATGAATAATATAAATAAAAATAATAATTTTTATGAAGAGAGAAAAAAATGTTACAAAAACAAATGAAAAAATATAGACAAAACAGAAAAAATAAAATAGAAGTAAATAAATATTGAATTTATAATAGGATACTCTACAGTAATCTGGGCTTCAGTCTTCAGGTTGTGGTTGGGTTTTCCAAGTTGTAGGTCACTGCTCCTTTAAATGTAGGCAACTGGGAGTGGAAGTTCATGAACCTTTTTTTTTTTTTTATGTGATCCTCGATCTTCTCTATTTGCAATTTCCAATGCAATTGGCTGTTTCTTACAAACCAAGGAGCATCCACTGCAAATCTCATGACTTTATTGTGACTAGATTGTAATCTTTTGCTTTTCGTAAAGGATGCTGCTTCCCAGAGAGCCATAGAAAACAAATACATACTTATGTATTACATAGTGTAAAACTTAAATGAATAATATGATTGGTCTAAATTATATTAACACAATCATATGATTTTGGAAATAAGAATAGTATTTTATGGTTTTAATTTAGATTTTATATTATATCGTTGCTAACTTTGCGTAGGTTTGGGTTAGTTTTATGTTGATATAATGATTCCAGGTAAGGAAGCAATCGAGGCAAACTCCAAGGTACCTTACTGCTTCACTAGCAGGATTCCATTACACTTTTTTACCTCTGAAGACTAGTTTTGGTGAGTCTGGGATGTACTTGAGAGTAAAACATTTAGAAGTACATTTTTTAAAGTCTGACAACATAGATGACTATTAGTGTAGGCAATCTTCTCCTTAACTTGAGGTATATTACCTAATAACAAATTGATGGCTTAGTTACTTAAAACCTGCACAATGCTTTGTTATTGTGGTATGCACAACAACAATATATTTACTGGAATTAGAGTTGATGAGTTATCGATGTATTGCATGCTGAATTTGAGGCAAACAGTCAAATTTTACAATGAGGTTCATGCTGGCTAATTGAATGGAAGATAAGAATTATCATTTGTCCTACGTTGGGGTCACGAAAGGGTTGTTTTTTAATTCGTGTTAATTAATATTTTATCCTATGTTAAGGGCTAAGAAATAATTGAATTTTTTTAGACAAAAAATCTAAGGCTATTACATGCATACGTATCATTAAAATACATATTATCGCCAGCCTAATATTCCAATAGTTGTGTGAGATATTGTAGGAGGAATGTGGGGGTTCAGTAGCTAAGGTGCTATGTTACTAACTTCTGGACCTGAGTTTGAACCCGACAGTGACTGATAATTATTTATACTGTTACTGTAGCCGTAGGTCAACCCTATGAATTCGGGAGCCTTCATGGGGCACACCCAGCCTCTATAAAGTGGGTAACCATAATTTGGAAAAATCCCGAGATCATCATGAACAAATCACCTCCTTGCTTAACTGTTGTTCAAAAAACAGTTCTTTCTTGTTTCCCCTACTTCTTTCTTTCTTGGATTTTTAAAAAATGATTAGTAATTGGAATTATATACTGATGTTTATCACAAGCAATGGTAAAAACAAAAAAATGATAATTATTCGAGTGTAGTTCTTGGTTTCCTGTTGTTGATATTATTTGTATATGTTCTGTCATATTCATTGGTATTATCCTTTGCATATATAAGTCTCCCCAGTCTTATAAAAGGGGACAGAAGTAATGTCCAAATTTGGGCCCTTTTTATGATTTAGGAACTGCTAACATTTTCAAATTGTTGTAAAAAAAATATATTTAAAAGTAACTTTTTTTTTGGTGGTCAAATAGTTGTTTCATATAGAAAATTCGTGGAAAACTCATCAACTTGAAAATAATAAAGATGGCATTTGCAATGCAACAATGTTCTTCTAGCATAAAATACTTCTGAATATAAATAAATTATAGTTCTCATAATGAAACTAATAAGCTACGATGTTATTGAAAAGTGCTTGTCCAGAGCGTTATGTTGTCATGTTTTTCTTATTCCGACTTTTATGGTTTCGCTATTTTTTTAGATAAATAAATGCACAGTTGAAAAGCAGAAATAATAATCAGCTTCAAAATTTGTTTCTAATTAATGGATCATCACAGCCGATAGTTTACTTTACATTTAAAATTCATTACTTTGTCACAAGAAAAAAGAAATAAATCAATAATATTAATATCAATGAAATCTCAAGAGGTGGGGAATTTCTCCAATCAAGCCGAATATGTTGGCATCATCTCAAGCTTTATAATTGCTGTGTAATTCGTTTTTCTCAGGTTCTAAATTTTCAGGAATATTATCTCTAGTTTGATTTCTTCAAATTTTACATTTTAAAAAATTCTAATTCAGTACTGTATTTTTATGTGATAATGACTTTATTTCGCCTTTTTTTCTTATTACGATTCATCAACTACTTCTGCAAAAAAAAAAATTATTTCTTTTCTTTTTTTCGTGATTCGAATAATCATTCAACGGTAATCTGCTCTTAACTTCTCGACGATCAGATTGATATTTAAAATCTCTAAAATTTCGATTAACATGATTAAAATATCATTTCTGTGACCGTAATGTCAATGTTTTTTTAGGGATTTAATTTATGAGATCCAACTCGGTCATAAAGGTTCTCGTTTATTCAGTTTCTGGAATCAATAAACTTCCTTGACAATCTCAAAGCTCCTTTTTATGAGCAAGATAAATTAAACCATTCAATGTTCTCTGTATTTCATTCCTACTGAATGGACCACGGATATCTCATTTTTTATGCCCATTCTTCTCAAAACACAAAGCATAAAACCGCCACTGGGCAATAATTTTTCTTAACAATGCTTTATAACGTTTCGAGATATCCGGAAAGATTTTAAGTAAAAGAGATCTCTAAGCTCTTAATAAATCGTTTCGGGGAATATCAGAGTCATGTTGTACTCTACATTAACTTTATACGAGTATATATCTTGGGTAATTTCTGAAGTGCAGTTTTATATTTCGGTATAAATAAAACTTAAACACACTGGTCAGAATGTTAAAATTAGACATTTTTAACATACATGAAGAAAACAAAAACGGTTAAAGATAAAGAGTTGAAGCAGGTGCTGAGTAGGCTGGTTCTATGTAAAGAAAATATAAATAGTGTGGGTATAGCTGATGGGGCTGGAGCCAGCACACGGCGGCAAACAGCGACCCTCTGCTGCCCCAGCTGCTGACTAGCCTTTTCTCCTCTACCACTCATATACTAAGTGTCTTTTTGTTTTCCTTTATTTTATAAATAATTACATAAACCTTTATTATTGCCAAGTAATAGCTACCGAAATAACGCGAGCTGAGTTTATTTACTCTTTGAAAAAAATCAAATTGACTTCCAGTAAGCAATAATTCTTCATCCATCTCGAAATAAATTTTCTTAATTTGGATGTCATGATAAAATTTTGTTTTTAGAAAAATGGATTTTGAACAAGAATAAAAGAGTTATTAATAATAGATATTATTTTTATCTATATAAACCTACTGGGTCTTTGGAATCCTTAAACTTTAATGTATAGTTTTTTAAAGTAATTAAATTAAAAATATAGTTTATGATTATTTCAAGTTATTACAATTTTTTTTAAATATATACTCATATATTTTGCGATTGAATAGCAGGAAAAAATAACTTCCGTTTTGTAGATATATTTTGTTCGCTCCTTCTTTCCTGTTTAACGACGTATATCTTCCTTGATCGTCTACGCCACTTATTTATGGTAATATATTTTTTTTAATAATTTATTTATTGTTATTTACAACTGTATAAAAATATATACAACAAGTAAATTTGCTGTAGGTGACATAGTGACATTATACAAACATGTAGAGAATCTACCCATTGATAGAACTCCAATAACATTTCTAGAGAAGATCTAGAGGCCATCTTCTTTTCAGACGCCTGGGAGGATTATTAGGTAATGAAGGAGAAGTTAGGTTAGAAACAAGTGGATTTGGTTGCTTGGGAAGTTTATCATGGAAGGAATGGTATCTGGTTCTGGCCAAATCGGCAACATATTCGACATTGAGGTCCTGATGGATGACTTGATTTGTGAAGTAAGGAGCATAAAGGATTTTAGACCGTAAGGATTGGATTCGGGAGGAATTTGATGGTTTAGTGGAACCAGAAAGCTCAATCCCGCGTGTCCAGAAAGGCCTTATAATAGTCATGTAGATCAGTCTTTTGTAATGGAATGGCAATTTAGACCGATCGTCTAGTAAATGTTGTAATAGTCGGAATCGACGAGCAGTTTATGATTTAATTTATTCTTTCATTTTTTTCTTAATTATTTCTACAATAAATATATATTCTGCAGTATATTGTGTGATCATAAATATTTGAATACTGATTCTATTATTCTATTATCGTTTGGAAGGGTTGTTGATATGTCTGGGTTTAATCCTAAACTATGGAAGTGTTATGTGAAGCATAGACATTCCTGAAATATGTGGCTAATTGTCGTATTGTTATAACAGTAATGACGTTTTCGTGGTGAGGAAGTAACGAGTGAACCTGGTACGATCTATTCTTAGTTTAGTAAGTACGAACTCTAATCTACGATATTTACAGCTGGAGGTACCTCACGGCGTGACCTTTTTTAAAAATAATTTTTGATTTATTCACATGGTTTTTATCCCAAATAGATTACAATTCATCTTTAATTTCCTTTTCAAGGGGTTTGCTTATTTCTGACAGAGTTTTTTAATTTTTATTTTAAAACTTTATTTATTGATAGATATTACAATCTGTCACACCGTTGTGGGCAATAGATAATAGTGATGAATGATCACATTCATACTAATCTGATGAAATTAAAATTATTTTAACCTACCTTGGAAGACATAGTGCTATAATAATATATTATATATATTTTTGAATACATTGTAGTAT
>NW_027114633.1:81497-82944 GCF_000696795.3 Halyomorpha halys
ATGAATTCCAGGCGATATCTAAATCTTAAGCATAATTCATTATATATATTTTTTAATTTAACTGAATAGAAGCTTACTTTTTTTAAAATTTAAAATATGAATAAAATAACAAGGTTTTGACGTAACCTTTGTGATAGCTTTAATATCTAGAATTGTAATTTTTACCCTTTTTTGGCTTTTACTTTAAACAAATAAAAATATTATATAAATTCTAATCCTTAGTTTGATTAATTTTCTAATTTTAATGTCATTTATTTTTTTATTGTTAATTTTTTCCTTTATGAATGTTTATTTATTATTCATAATAACTGCATAATGGGTTCTCATTTTTTTTTTTTTTTTCACTTTTGTAATTTACTGTTCTACGATTTTTTTTTTGTCTTGTAGCATGCTTCATACTGTTTTCCAATTTAATTAGAGCAGAAGAAAGTATAAACAAAAGATAAAAGGGTACAAAATACGATACTGGATTGTATTTTATGTCATTGAACCCGTTAAAATTAAAAACCTGTTCTTCATTATTTTTTTAATTTAAAAAGGGGAAACTGTTGATTAATTTGTTTTTCATTATTAATGAAAAGAAGAAAAAAGGTTTTATTACATTGTAAGTTGCATTGAAAAAGGTTGTTTGAATTTCATTAAATGTTAATTTTTTAATTGTTGACTTATTTTTTGAATAGTATACTATGATTCCCCGAATTTCGGAGTAATAGTTGCATGAAAATGAATGTAATCTTAGCTTATTATTCTATTAGAAACTGTTTTATAGAACTAAGTCAGTTATTATTTTCTACGGAATTAATATTAATTTTCCGTATACTGTGAAGGTTATAAATATAAAATGTAAAGTATAGAACCATTCATTAAACATATTTTTATAGATTAGCTATTGAACAAAGAGAAAATGATTGTCCACAAGAGGACAAAATTTACAAATGAATAAGTTGTATTGAACATTACTAATATAAGTCATACTATATGACTATAGTAGTAATCATTATTTAAAATTAAAGAACTCGGTGCGAACAAATTCAATCTCCTTAAAAAAAATAAATCACGCTCAGTTAAATTTATGATTATTATAAAAAATAACCATAAAAGTTTTGTTTTATAAGAAGATATTTTGATGAAGTAGATAAAAAAGTTTTAAATGAGGTACAGTGCCTAATTTGCCCAATTCTCTAAAAATATATTGTATTAAAAATTCTATCCGTCATCGATTATTATTTTATATAGAGATCAGAGGTTATGTGTTTTTTCAATGTGATTATCTCAGATTTCCTCTCTTTTATAACGCTGAAACTGTTGTCCGTCTGTTGAGAGCTTCGTAACGCTAGGTTCTTCCTATATTAATTTAATATAAAATATAATTAATGTATAGTGTAAAATTAAATTTAAAATATCAATTTACAAAAAATTTAATTTACTAAGTGATATTGATTTATTA